>NW_006997055.1:0-4844 GCF_000164805.1 Carlito syrichta | reverse complement strand
CTGTGGGAACCTGAACTCCCATGAGGCTGTGGGACTGAGCTGCAGCCTCTCTGAGGAGTTTCTTGGGGGGGATGAGGAGGAGCAGGGGCTGCGTCATGGGGTGGCAGGTGGATTCTGTGCCACGTGAGCTCCGTGCGCCACCCCTTCCTCCCTCGTCCTACTTCCTTTTCTCTTGCCCTGTCTTCTTCTTCCTTGTCATGCTTGGCCATTTTCTTCCTCATGCTTTCCAGAAGGGAGGAGTGGGCTTGTTCCACCAAGTGCTCCCTGTCTGCAGGACTCTTGCTGGGCAGGTCTCTCATCCAAGTCAGTGGTCACTGGGCGTATATGTGGCAACCTCTCTGAATGCAACCACTTTGGTCTATTCAGGATGAATGGGGGCATGAGGGGCATGGAGGCCTCTCGTGAGAAGCAGGCACCTCAGTGGCCTGTCCGGTGTGGTCAAACTCTCTTTAAGGGCACACACGTGCGTGCATGCATGTGTGTGTGTGTGTGTGTTTGTGTGTGTGTGTGTGAGAGAGAGCTGAACTCCTGCAAAATTAGTTTCTTTCTGAAATGGTGTAGAGGATGTGTGATGATTTTAAAACTTAAACCTTGGGTGGTGATGCTTAGGCTCGCTTAAAAACAAGGCATTCAGATGGTCTGTCAGGATGGTGTACATTAGCCGCTTGGACAGGCAGGCATTAAGCATGTTTATGCACCAACTGGGAACCTGGGGCAGTGGGGGAAGGTGTCTCCTTCATGTCCATGGCAGGTTTTGACTCAGTTCCAAATTAAGCAAGATTCCGTCGAACTGTGTTCTGCCTGGCAGTCCAGGTGCAGTTGTGGGTCTTTGGTGATGAATGCATTTGCTCTCCTGTGCTTCAAAGTCCTTGTGTTTAAACCTGTCCTCCAAGAAGGCCTTGGGTGTGCAGGCCATGGAGGTCGGAGCCCGGCAGCCTTGTGCACTGCCCCCAACTGCCCACTGCTCCAGGAGGGTTCATTATGGAAAAACCCCAGGGACTGAGAGCTGACAACACTGGGGGTGCTTGGGAAACGTTCTATGGTGAATACATGTTGGAAGGCACTCCAGCCATGAGCATGGAGCCAGGCAGACAGCCCACGGTCCTCACACTGCCTTCCTGCCACAGACTGAAGGGTGGCCTCCCAAGCTCCCAGCAGTCCTGCTTGCTCTGGGGGTTCTTGTGGTCCTATTTAAATGTAAAATGAGCAACTATGCTCTTAGCTGTGAGGTTGTAAGTGGAAGACAAAAATAATTTTTTAAAGTAAATAATTAAATAGCACGTAACCCTCTTCTGTGCAGAGACCTAGTGCACCTAGAGTGCGCAGTGAATAGCCTCACTTCTAGAAGACTCAGGTTGGAGGCCACAGGGTGCCAGGACCTCAGAAGTTGTGCCTGGCAGACCCTGGGGCCACCTGGCATTCAAGCCTCATCCCGGAGCCCCAGATGTGGACTAAATGGCTGGGGAGTGGTCAGTGATGTGACTTAACCCCCAACCCCCCAACCCCAGTTTCGTCTCCAGGGAGGGAACAGCGTGCATCTTCTGCGACTGGACAGTGGCATGAACTTGCCCTGGATCTTGGCTGTGGAAGGGGCAGGCACAATATGGTTCTAGTACTGGCTCTGAGCATCACTACTCCAAGAAGTCTGGTGGACAGGTGGCCTCCAGGGCACATGGCCTTGTGACTATGTGAGCCTGTGTGTGTGACCATGTGTGTGTCCATGTGCACAACACAGGAGGAAAATGTGTGCCCATCAGGAAGAGGAATCACCCAGCCACCCATCAGATGGCTATTTTTTCAACATGTTGTTGATGCGTATTTGGAGAGGAGGAGGCCGGTGTGGGCAGGGAGCTGGGACCCATACCTCCTTGCATACCCCATGCAGAAACAGCCCTGACCCCTGTGTGGACCAGTCAGCCACCCCATTGTTTCCTTCACCCACCCAGGGATCTCGCCCCACCCCACTTCCAGTGGCTCAAAAGTATCCTTCCAACCACACAGTATTTCCCTGAGCTTTTGCACCACCACTGTGCCCCCAGCCACTTGGCTATGTGCTGCATGCATGTGTATGAGACCAGGCTGGGGGGGTTCAGTGAGGAAGGACCCCATTCCTCATCAAAAGTGTATGTGACATCCAGATCACAGCACTTCCATGGGGCTGCTGCTGCCTTAAACAGGGTCCATGGTCTTTGAAGTGAGAAGAGACTCGGTGGTGTGCTCCAAGGAGACGGGTGCACTGGGTGTGACAAGCCCATCTGGCCACAGTGAATAGACGCCCACTTGCAGGGACAGCCCTTCCTCCACCTCCTTCTCGTCCTTTCCCCTCCCATGGACAGAGGAGCTTCATCCAAAGGAATCCATGACAGTCATGTCTGGAAGTGCTGTGGTCCGCTGGGTCCCCAGTTCTCCTGGTGTGTTCACACGTGATGAGCACACATCAAGCCTGACCTGGAAATGGATTGACCTGCCATTCCCTTTCATGCTTCATGTGGCCTCATGTGACAGAACACCAAGCCAGCTAGTTACTTTAACTGGGAAAAAAGTCACTTCAACCATCTGCTTGTCAGAGGTTAAACAGAACCACTGTGCTGATTAAATTATGCATGGGCACAGCTGAAGTGACATTTTTTTTTCAATTATAAAGATGTGGAGTACAATTCAGTGTTAGGTATGCAAACATTGATTATGCAGGTGCCCTTGTTGATGAAGTATGCCCCTCTTTCCCCTAGCAATTTCCCTCACCTGCCAATCCCATCCTCCTCCCCTGAAAGTTTCCCACTACTGCCAATCCCTTTCTTATAGTATTATAACTGTTCAAGTTCAACTTATGAGTGAGAACATATGGTACTCTTTTCTTTGTTTCTGTGATAGATCACTGAGTATGATCGACGCCAAATCCATCCAAGTTGCTGCCAAGTCCTTATGTTTGTCTTTCTTTCTGACTGCATAATATTCCATTGTGTATATGTACCACATTTTTTAAAACCAGTCCAGCTTTGATGGGCAATGTGGTTGATTCCATGTTTTTGCTATTGTGAATAGAGCTGCAACAAACATATGTGTGCAGGTATCTTTTTTGTGGAATTGCTGGGTCATATGGAAGGTCAATTTCTAGTTCTTTCAGAAATCGCCACATTGTCTTCCAGAGTGGTTGCACTAGTTTGCATTCCCACCAGCAGTGTAGAAGTGTTCCTTTTTCTCTGCATCCTCGCCAGCATCTGTTTTTTGTTTTATCACTGATGGCCATTCTTACTGGGGTTAGGTGGTATCTCAGTGCGGTTTTGATTTGCATTTCCCTGATGATGAGTGAGGCTGAGTACTTTTCATGTGTCTGTTGGCTGCCTGTATATCTTCTTTTGAGAAGTGTCTATTCATGTTCAAGGCAGAATTAAAGTGGCAGTCTGGAAACACACTTTGCAAGGATGAGGTGACATTCTATAAAATGCAGTGTATATACATTTACACTGAATCAATTTTCTGTGTGTGGGTTGGAAACCAAGGGGTGGAAGCATGACAGCCCCATTTACCAGCCTTTCCAATGACCCACTGAGAGAATTTGGGCTTCCTGTCCCTACAATTCTGGGTTCTGCAGGATTAGAACCCTTAGTCCCCCACAAAGTAGCATTCTTACCAGGGTCCCATTGAACTATAAGCTAAAGCTGCTATCTGGACATTCTGGACTCATATGTCCAGGGATAAGCATGAGAGAAAAAGAGTCACCATATTGTAAGCACAATATATCATCTGCAAAGAGAGATAACTTGACTTCCTCTTTTCCTATTTGGATACCTCTGATTGCCTCCTCTGCTCTGATTGCTCTAGCCAGGACTTCCAATACTATGTTGAACAGGAGGGGTGAGAGTGGGCATCCTTGTCTAGTTCCAGTTTTCAGGGGAATTGGTTCCAATTTTTGTCTATTTAGGAGTATGCTGGTTTCTCGTAGATGGCTTTTACTATTTTGAGGTATGTTCCCCATATGCCTAGATGTTCAAGGGTTTTTATCAAGAAGGGATGCTGGATTTTATCAAAAACTTTTTCTGCATCTAATGATATGATCATGTGGTTTTTGTTTTGACATCTGTTGATGAATTTAATTACATTTATGGTTTTACGAATGTTGAACAGCCTTGCATCCTAGGAATGAAGCCTACTTGGTCATGGTGGATGATTTTTGAGCTGTATTGCTGAATCCGGTTTGCTAGGATCTTGCTGAGAATTTTAGCATCTATGTTCATCAAAGATATTGGCCTGTAGTTCTCTTTCTTTGTTGGATCTTTACCTGGCTTGGGTATCAATGTGATGTTGGCTTCGTAAAATGATTTGGGGAGAGTTCCATCTTTTTCAATCGCCTGGAATACCTTCAGTAGGATTGGTATCAGCTCCTCCTTAAATGTCTTGTAGAATTCTGCTGGAAAGCCATCTGGACCAGGGCTTTTTTTTGTAGGAAGTTTTCTTATTACGTGGTCGATTTCCTTGATTGTTATTGGTCTATTTAGGGTCTCAATTTCTTCTTGTTCCAACCTAGGTAGGTTGTGTGATGTCAGAAAGTCCTCCATTTCCTTCTGGTTTTCAAGTTTGTTTCCATACAAGTGTACGTAGTAGTCTCTAATGATCTTTTGTATTTCTTCAGGGTCAGATGTGACTTCATCTTTTGTGTTTCTGATTATGCTTATTTGGTTTTTTTCTCGTTTTTTCTTGGTCAGTCTAGCTAGGGGACCATCAATCTTGTTTACCCTTTCGAAGAACCAGCTTTTTGTTTCATTGATTTTTTGTATTATCTTTTTGTCTTCTATGTCCTAATTTGGGCTTTTATTTTGGTGATCTGGATTCTTCTGCTGAAATTA
>NW_006997054.1:0-1490 GCF_000164805.1 Carlito syrichta | reverse complement strand
CACAAAGTAGGCACAAAAGAAAAAGTTCTAAAGGCAGCAAGAGAGAAAGTTCAGACTACCTACTGGGGAAAACCAATCAGAATTTCAGCAGAAATATTGGCAGACACACTACAAGCTAGAAGGGACTAGAGTCCAATATTCAAAGTCCTCAAAGGTAAACAATTTTAACCAATAATTTATTATCCAGCCAAGCTCAGTTTCCTCAGCAATGGAGGATTAAAATCCTTCCCAGATATCCAATTCCTGAGAGATCATGCAGCTTCCAGACCAAGTCTATAGGAGACTCTTAAAAAGGTATGAAGCACAGAAGAAAGGAAAAAAGAATTATCATGTGCTTCCCAAGAAAACAGTAGAACACAGGATCAACAGAGAATACATCACAACAGCAAACGTAAAAACATTCATCAACCCAAAAGCTAAAAAAAACAACTGAACAAAGAAAATACTGTATAAGGGATCAACTCTTGCATTTCAATTATTAGCCTAAATGTGAACGGACTAAATGTACCACTGAAAAGACATAGATTGGCAAAATGGATAAAATATCATCAGGCAACAATCTATTGCTTTCAAGAGACTCACCTCACTAGAAAGGACATCCACAGACTCAAAGTAAGAGGATGGGAAACAAACTTCCAGGCGAACGGAATACAAAAGAAAGCAGGAGTAGCCATCTTAATTTCAGACAAAATACCCTTCAAACTATTAAAAATCAAAAAAGATACAGAAGGCCACTACATAATGATAAAAGGCTCAATCCATCAACAAGAAATATCTATTCTAAATATATATGCACCCAACATAGGTGCGCCAACTTTCATAAAGCAGCTTCTTGGAAAACTAAAGAAAGATATTGGCCCTAACACTATCATAACTGGGGACTTCAATACCCCACTCACAACCCTAGACAGATCATCAGGACAAAAAATCAGCAAGGAGATCCGGAACCTCAATGTAACTTTGGACCAAATGGACTTAATTGATACCTACAGAACACTCCATCCAAAGACCACAGAATACACATTCTACTCATCACCACATGGAACATATTCTAAGATTGACCACATACTCGGCCATAAATCAAGCATAAGCAAATTTAAAAGGACCGAAATTCTACCAAACACCTTCTCGGACCACAGTGGAATAAAAATAAACATTGACACCAACAAAGTCCCCCCAAAACCCACAAAGACATGGACACTAAACAGCATGATGCTAAACAACTCCTGGGTCAATGACGAAATCAAAACAGGGATCAAAAGATACCTGGAAACAAATGAAAATGAAGAAACATCTTACCAAAATCTCTGGGATGCCCTGAAAGCTGTAGTAAGAGGGGAATTTATATCCCTACAAACACACATGAAGAAAATGGAAGGAATAGAAATTCACAACCTAACAAGCCACCTAAGAAGCTGGAAAAGCAAGACCACAAAACCCTAATTTCAGCAGAAGAATCCAGATCACCAAAATAAAAGCCCAAATCCAGG
>NW_006997053.1:2072-2421 GCF_000164805.1 Carlito syrichta | reverse complement strand
TCCAGTGATTCTCCTTCCAATGTGATCAGTGTCCCAGTGACCACATCCCTGATAATGCTGTCCTAGTGACTGGTCCTCCTCTAAAATAGATGCCCAAGTGACTGTGCATTCTCTGTGATTGATACCCAGTGACTTGTCCTCCTCCATGTTTGTCCAGTGACCAGTCATTCCCTCTGATGTTTGTTCCACTGACTATCCTCTATAATTGGTGTCCAGTGATTGTCTCTCCTTTGTGATGAGTGTCTAATTGACTGAGCCTCATACAAATGTGTGTCCTAATGACTGAGGTTCCCCTGTGATTAGTGCCCCAGTGACTTGCTTTCATATATAATGGGTACCCCAGTTAATA
>NW_006997053.1:0-525 GCF_000164805.1 Carlito syrichta | reverse complement strand
CGAGGCTGCAGTGGCCGGGAGCAACCACTGCACTCCAGTCTGGCTGACAGAGTGAGACTCTAACTCAAAAAAAAATGATGAGTGCCTAAGTAACTAGCTTTCCTCTGTGATCAGGATTCCAGTGAAGGGTCTGACTCTGTGATGGGTGTCCCAGTAAAGGGTCCTCTTCCATAAGAGGTGATTTATTGCCTGTGAGTCCTCTTTGATTTATGTCCCAATGACGGGCTCTCCTCTATATTGTGTGTTTCAGTGGCCAATCCTCTCTGATAGGTGTTCTGATAACTGGGCATCTTCTGTAACTGGTGTCCCAGCAACTGCTTCTACTCTGTGAATGGTGTCCCAATGATTAACTCTCCTCTGTCATAGTTGCCCTAGTGACTAGTCCTCTTCTGTGATAGGTGCACCTGTGAGAGGCTTTCTCCTGTGATTGTTTCCCCAGTGACAAGTCCTCTTCTGTGATAGGTACTCCAGTAACAGGTCCTCTCTTGTGATTTGTTTCCCAGTGATTTGGCCTCCCCCATAATG
>NW_006997052.1:0-527 GCF_000164805.1 Carlito syrichta | reverse complement strand
GGAATAAGCACTTTAGTCCTGAAAAGAGTAAGGAAATCTACTTGGAACACCACAGTGTCCTCGAAAGAACTGAGTGAAGAATAATGTGGTTTAAGTGGGATAAAAGAGAGAAAAGATAGCCATAAAAAAAGAAAGAATTTTAACAAGAGAAAGAACTTAAGCAAATGGTAAATGCACATTAATACTACAAGTGATACAAGGCTAGAAGTACTATAAAAAAAATTCATAATGTTTTCCTTCTAAAAAATTTCTGAAACCTTTCTTAACCAAGTTTTCTGGGTCGTCTTTACCTTTCAAGGTACTATATTTTCTTTGACAACACCGAAGAAGAGTTAAGAAGTAAGCTTAAACATTTCATTTTGGGGAAAATAAATGGCTGATGAAGGCAGTTACATTATTCTGTGCACTTGTTGCAGCATTTAGGCTATGATAACTATATTCTCACTAAGACATATCGTATTTGTAGGACAAATTGGGGAAAATAGATAAGCATGCTGATAATATACGATGCCCTGATAAAAGGACTC
>NW_006997051.1:0-4669 GCF_000164805.1 Carlito syrichta | reverse complement strand
CAAGCACAGTGTCCAGCACACAGGAGGTCTGCACAGTAAATGCAGATGCTCAAATGATACCCCTGCAGGTGACATTTCCAGAACAATAATGGGCTGTGTGACCCCGTGCACACAGAGGTTCATGCCCTCTGTTCCCAGTCGTCAGACGCCCTCGTGCTAATGGCACAGGTGGTGACCCTGCCAAATGACTCAAAAGCATGCGAAGGGGCTAGGTGATCAGGACACCCACTACCAATCAGCTCCGCAAAGGACAGTGCACCCACTTGGCTGGGGGAGATGCACAGCAGGCATCAGGAAAGCCACTGCGGCCGCCAACTGGAGGGCCCAGCACTCCGATCAACAGAGTGCTGGGCCCTCCAGACAAGATGTGACGTGGGGCAGGGCAGTCGCATCCCACTCTGGGGGCTCTGAGCCAGATTGATGCCAACTCCTGAGTCAGAGCATTCCACTCTGGGCCATGTACTTGACTCTTCTGAGCCTCGGCCTCTTTGTCTGGGAAATGGAGATAGTACCTTCCCTGCTGGGCCAAGGCTGTTGTGAGGTTTGATGAGCTAATCATTCATTCCACAGACATTTGTTGAGCACCTAATAGGTGTTGGTTGCTGTTCTGAGTGCTTGAGCTACGTCAGTGATCAAGATAGACAGAGACACCTGCCTTCATGGAGCTGACACTGGAGTGAGCACACGCAGAGCTGCCACCATGGTGTCGGTGCTCTGTCACTAAAGGGTGAGTGACTTTCTTTGACAAGCAGCAGCAGCAGATCCCTTCTGTGGGGAGGCATGCGCGGGGTCTGATTGCAGAGAGCCCATTTCTTCTTGTCCTGGGCAATGGAGCTGGGCATGAAGATGTGCCTGTTTTGGACAATGTGACAAGTGTCCCAGGCGGAAGCCGTAAGAACCAGGGCACAGTTTGCCACGTGTGCTCCCCCGCAGCAGCACTCGGGCACGTGAGGCCAGATGGGTCCCTGGTGGCTGAGAGGTGCAGTGGACGTGTCACCTCAGTGAGAAACAGATTTTCACAGCACTGAAACACCGAGACTGGGGGCCACTCCGCTGCAGCTCCTGCCCGCACCCTGCTGAAGTCCATTTGGCCAGGGTGGAGAGCAGCCATGCTCAGAACTGCCTGCCATCTCTGAAGGCTCCAGAGAGCTGTAGCCCCCAACCCCAGGCCAGCTGGGAGCAAGCTGGGGGAGACAGCTGGCAACACACGTCGGCAACTTCCTATCTGCTAATTAATTTTGTGAAAGATTAGGTATTTATCTATTTATTTTCACCAGAAAGAAGTTGGGGTTGCAGAAATGTGGCAACATATTTTACACGAAGAGGAGAGGAAAGGCTTTCGCTGCAGAGTTCAGATCACCTCCCACAGGACCGGGAGGCTGAGTCCAGGGGGCTGGGTGGGGGGACATGCGAGAATCTCTGGGTTTTATTTTTTGTGTGAAAGCCACAGAAATATGAACAAGCATAAGAACAGGTCTGGAAAAATTTGCCCACGGCCCAGGACAGTGTCTGCTTGGGTCACAAGACAGGTGGAATTTAAGGTCACCTCCTACCTCCATTCTTCATGCTTCCGCTATTCCCACCGTCTAGAACTCTCTTCCTCCTTTCACCCTCCTAGAGAATGCCTATCTGTCTCTCCAGTGTTAACTCAAGCAGCATCTTCTCTGGGAGAGTTTTGGACACCTCTAGGGTAGCAGGTTCCCTTCCTCCAATGTCCGCTTTGTGCCTTTGTGGGCCACCATAGCACCTGTAAATACATAAGCATCTCAGTGGTTTCCAGGCTTGTGTCATGACCAAGCATCCTGGGTGCTTGGTGTTGGTTGAAGAAAGGTCCAGTGGAATGGAGGGAAGGCTTCCTGGAGGTGGGGGCACTGACCCGGGCATCAGTGACTACAGGATATAGCCAGGTGACAGGGAGAGTGCCCCTTAGGACATGCACTTGTTAGCCCACCTACCTGGGGTCTTCCCTGCTATGCTGCAGGTTTCCTTAAAGCAGTCAAGTCCATTTGACACTGTGACCCAGCCTTAGACTGTGTCTGGCCTAGTGTGGACATTCATGAAATACTTGCTGAAAGAATGTATGGGGACATTGTGATATAACCAAAAGAAACTGGCACCAAGTTCACCTTGGTGAAGATTCTGGTCATGCCCTTTCCCTCTGTGTGATGCTGGGCCAAGCCTTGCCCCTCTCAGGGACTCAATTTCCTCATCTGTTGATTAACATAATTTTCACTCTTTTTTTTTTTTTGAGTCTCAGTCTGTCAACCAGGCTGGAGTGCAGCGGCACGCTCTCGGCCACTGCAGTCTTGACCTGCTGGGCTCAGGTTATCCTTCCACCTCAGCCTTCCAAGTAGCTGGAACTACAGACTCGTGCCACCACATCGGGCTAATTTTTTGATGTATTGTAGAGACAAGATTTCACCATGTTGCCCCAGCTGGTCTCGAACCTGAGGGCTCAGGCAATCCTTCTTGCCTCTGCCTCCCAAAGTGTCAGGTCAAGTGTGACGTCTAGGGTTCCTTCTGTTTGGCACACTGGACAAGGCCCTTCCTATGTTTGGAGAGCCTCCTACATTATAAGTCTTCCTCCCCCACCCCCAGGAAGAAGCTGGAACTCACTTTCCCATCTTCCCTTGCAGCTGTGGCCCTGCCACACGACCTGGACTTGCCCAGTTAGATGCAGAGACACAAGCCTTCCGTTGGCAGGGCCGTGAGTAGGGGAGGGCACTGCTTGCAGTTTATCACTTGAGCAGAGGGGTGCATGCTTTCACAGACAGCAGTGGGGAGTCCCAGGGAGGTGCTGACGCAGGCACACCTGTGGTGGGTGCTGAGATGCCTGTGTCAGGGGCAGGGATCTATCTTAGGGAAGAACGTGCTGTCTCCTCCCAGCCTGACTCCCTGATCTCCCTCCCAGTTTGATTTGCCCGATAGCCCTTAAAAAGAATCCACTTCGGCTGAGGTCAGCTGGAGGGGGTCCTGCACCCAAGAACTGGGACGCATACACCATCTGACTCAAAGACTCCGTTGCTCCAAGTAGGGCCTGGTGGTCTAAGAGTAGGCTTTTAGATGGAGACACGGGCGGTGGCTCCAAGGGATCGATTTGCAGGTGTGTCCTTCAACTCTCATTACCTGCTGGTACCCATCTCCTGGCTGCTTTCCATCGCTTGGGAAGCTGTGCTTTTTAGGGATCTCACTGCTTCAAATCGTTAAGTTGGAAAAGGTGTCTCAGGCCATGGTGCTGACCTTCACGTTTCACTGAGGACCAGGGCAGGTGCCCTTGAGGCTTCTACCAGGTGGATTCAGTGCCACACAGGACCAGAGAACTTGCCTCACCTGGAAACTTAGCTTTTCATGCACACAGGCCTCAAAGCTGTAGTGCTGGGCAGTGGGGCCCAAAGCAAAACCTTTGAAGTTGGACAGCCAGCTCGGCCACACACAAGCTTTGTGGCCTTGGCCACACAACTTAAGCTCCCTGAGTCTCAGTTTCCTTATCTGCAAAAGCAAGGCAATATGCCTACTTTGATAGTTGTTGTGAAGATTAAAGAAAATAATGTTTGGACATTTTTGACATGTTCTCCTGAATCCATTTTCTATTCCTGTAAAAAAAAGTTCTGCCAGAGCGTGGTAGCTTAAAACAGCAGTCACTTATTTGCCTGTGATCCTTCCATTCGACAGGGCTCGGCAGGGACAGCTCAGCACTGCTCCACATGGCGTCAGCTGATGCTGGATCCAGGAGTGCATCACTCCTGAGGCTGGCTTGTCCACTGACATGGCTTGCACAGCTGGAAACTGGTTGGCTCTGCCCCCTCCTTCCTCTCTCTTTTCTCGATCTTGTAGTGTCTGGGCCTCTCTCTTCGTAGGGTGTCTGCTAGGACTCCACATGGCAGCTCCGGATAGTGAGAAAGTGAAAATTGGAGTTGCAAAGGCCACTCCTAGAACCTACATGAGTTCATATGGGCCACCTCCACGGCCTCTGATCGGTCCAGGAAGCTGAAGTCCACCCAGATACAGCGTGACTCTGGGGCCATCTTGTAAACTCTACAGTCTCTCTCATGTGTCTTTCTCGTGTTCGTCTCCCTCCCTTCTCCCATCAGAAACACCCAGGCTCCTACACCTTGTCTCAGGGAAGAGATAGGACAGGACAGAAAGTAAAGAGGAAAGCAGCAAGGCTCTTCCTGGCTTTGGTTTTCAAAGCCCATGCCTTCCAGGTGGAGCTCATTCCCTGCTCCCTCCTCACACACAGCTCCAGGGAAGGCCAGAGGGTCTCAAAACTGACTTTGCTCTATCAAGGCACTGAGTAAAGGGCCCCACATCCTACAAAACTATACATGTAAACAGAAATTAAGAAGAAGAATGCAAATTAGAAGCCAGTTATTCATCCTCAGATAATTTTGATTTTTTATCTTTACATGTTATTTTAATTTTTAGTTGGTAGATATATTCCCATGACAGAAATTTGAAAAGGTACAAATGCAAAGGCCCCTTCTTACCCCCGGCCCCACCACCCAACTGTCCCCCCGAATTAACCAGAATTGTTCAATTTGAACATGTCCTTTCAGTGTGTCTCTAAAAATAATCAAACATATTATTTTTTTTTCTTAAAAAAATAACAGCATACTATAAAGTGCTATTCTATATCTTGCTTAGAAAAAACTTAAACAATATATCCCAG
>NW_006997050.1:0-703 GCF_000164805.1 Carlito syrichta | reverse complement strand
TGACATTACTATCTAGCTAACAAGCAATTGAGCTGTATAGCTAGTTGACTTAACTAGCTAACTAACTGGCTACTTAGATGGCTAGCTGATGTAACTATCTACCTGACTAGGTAGCTGAATAGCTAGCTGATTTAACTGGCTAGCTGACTAGCAGCCTGACTAGCTAACTGACTTAACTAGGTATCTGAATGGTTAGCTGACTTGTTAGCTCACTTAACTAGCTAATTGGCTAGCTAGTTGACTTAACTAACTGACTAACTAGATGGCTGGTTAGCTGGCTACCCAGATGACTTAACTAGTTAGCTACATTGTTGTCTATATGGTTAGTCAGCTGTCTTAACTAGCTAGCTCCCTGGCTGACTAGCTGGCTAGGCAGCCAGTGATCTAGCCAGCGGGTTGACCACCTGGGCAGCCAGCTGGCTTAAATAGCCAGCCGGCTGGTTGGACAGTGGAAGAGTCAGCCGGCTTAAATAGCCACCATGCTGGTCAACCAGCTAGCCAGCTGGCTTAACTAGCTGGTCACCTACCTGACCAGCCTGGTAACCAGTCGGCTTAACTTGCAAGCAACCTAGCCAGCCTGCCAGCTAACCTGTTGTCTTAACGAGCTGACTTAACTTGATAGTCATCCAGCTAGCAAGCTGGCTTAATTAGCGAGTCACCAAGTGAGCCAAACGACTAACCAGCTCACTTAACTCGTTTACTA
>NW_006997049.1:0-552 GCF_000164805.1 Carlito syrichta | reverse complement strand
TACATTGTCTTCTGTTTTGTTCTCCTCTCTCCTTCTCTCTGTGTTTCTATCTATCTATCAATCTATTCACATACATATCTGCACTGTAGAGTATCTTTATTGATCATTTGAAAGGAGCAGACATCATGTTTCCATCCTAAATACTTTATTATGACTCTTCTAAGAACAAAGACCTTTTCCTACCATACCATTATCATGGAAAAATATTGAACATTGCTACAACAAAATCCAATATAGAGTCCATATTCCAAGTTCCCTGAGTGGTTTCAAGTCATCCTTGATAGCTGCCTTCTTTTCCTGATCCAGGATCCAATCAAACTTCCACTGTCACATTTATTTATTATAAGGGACACTCTCCATGCCCTGCTTATACCCTGAGACATTTCCATGTGCTCTGGCTGACCTGCAGCTGTCAGGTCTGCATCTGTGTGCCTGAGGGCATTTCTTTCCAACTGCAGAGTGTTCAACTTTACTTAACTGCCCATTTTCAGTCCTTCTCTTCCTCATCTCCTCAGATCATCTTCTCATGTGTGGAGACTCCTGTGTTTATCT
>NW_006997048.1:0-674 GCF_000164805.1 Carlito syrichta | reverse complement strand
TCTTTGAAAAGGGAGGGTTGGCTAGATGATGTATAAGATTTCTGCTGAATCTGAAATTTTTGAATTCTAAATCTTGGGCAGAATGTGACCACTGAGAATATCTTACATTTACACAGAGCCATTTTTACTTTGCATTCTCCTGCCTGATTCAATCCCAAGTTTGATCTGGCAATGGGATAATACGGTGCTGTTTTATCTTTTAGCTTGAATGAGGTATATCTAAAAACACTAGTTAAAACACTAGTTAAAACCAGAGTCTTATTTCTCCCATAGCTCCAAGCTACTAGAATTTTGAAGAAGACACCAGAAAGATTCCTCTGGAGAAAACTGTCCTTTCTCTACAACACACACACACACACACACACACGCACACGCACACGCACACACTCACACACACACACACACACACACACATACACACACACACACACTAAATTCAGACTTCTCCACAGCAGATGGGATAAATTTTGCTTTCTGTGTTAGTCTGGATCTGAGGGCTACCCCTGTTTTTAGCACATTCAAAAGTTTTAATTGAGATCTTTGAATTCCAAATTGTGAGATTTGGATCCTTGGAAGGAATAACTTGAATTAAAATATACATGACATGTTGCCTGTAGACTGAATACAATTCTTTGTAATGTTTTGTCAATGAGGGCTTAAAGTATAAACACCAC
>NW_006997047.1:0-1138 GCF_000164805.1 Carlito syrichta | reverse complement strand
TCTGTGATCTTCTTCCTAAAACACATAACGCTAGTCTAATTGTGAGAAAAAACATCAGAGTCTCAGTCAATGGACAGTCTACAAAATTCCTGGCCAGATGTCCTCAAAACTTCAAGATCATTAAAAACAAGGGATGTCTGAGATACTTTCACTTGCAAAAGGAGTCTAAAAAGACATTAGAATTAAATGAGGTATGGTGTCCTAGAACATAAAAAGGATATTAAATAAAAATTAAGAAAATCTGAATAAAGTATGGATTTTAGTTAATGCCATTTTTATGGTTAATTTTAGGTGTTCACATGACTGGATTAAAGGATACTTAGGCAGGTGATAAAGACTTATTTCTGGATGTTTCCATGAGGGTATTTCCAGAGGAGATTGGCATGTGAATTGGTAGACTTGGTGGGAAAGATCTGACCTCAGTATGGAAGGGTCACATCACACCGGCTGGGGATCCAGGTAGAACAAAGAAAAGCAAAGGAAAGGGAAATTAACTCTCTCTTTCTTCTGGAGCTGAGATGTTTTTCAAGGTTCTAAATAAATAAATTTAGCCACGTATCTATGGACCAGATTTAGCAATATATCTACATTATTTTTTAAATTATGACAAATGCATCATACTGTTGTAAAATATTAATAAAAGATGAACTTGGCACGAGGTATGTAAAAACTTTCTGCACTATCTTCAAAATTTATCTGTAAATCTAGAAATATTATAAAATTAAAAGGCTATTTAATAATATTATTATACCATGAGATGTTTCCCTTTTTATGCTATGAAATTCCTGAAAGCAAGAATGTTGTTCAGTGTACCCTTTTATCCCTTTATAGAAATGTCTATCAAAGTCTCTAGAATGTATTAGTGTTTGAACAAGTTGGCGTAACAAATGAATGAATGTAGAAAACTATGTACTATTTATCAAGGTAGCACTGGATTTGAAGTGGTCAATTATGCCTGGGAGTTTCGGGAAAGCTTTATAAAATAATCAGTAATCTACCAGAGTAATTGTTACGTATGATGCAGATTTCAGAAAAAGCTAAATGTATGCTAAAACCATAAGTATATGTTGTATCATTCTTTCTTTTCCATATTAAGCTGGTGTCATAAATATATGTTACATCATTCTTTCTTTTCCAT
>NW_006997046.1:0-1071 GCF_000164805.1 Carlito syrichta | reverse complement strand
TACTAATGGACCCATGCAAGTGTCAGGAGGAATAGGCTGACATTTTAAGCACTATGATATAGACAAACTTACTGGAATAAATATTTCACAAATCATAGGAATCCTTACAAGAAAGCATGGCATCAAATTCCAGGAATAGGGATAGTAATAGCTATTTCACTTACGTTGTAAGGATTAAATGAGTTAATAATACATAAGTGGTATTTAAAAGATCAATCTGTTAGACATTAAAGCATTCAATACCTGTTAGCTACTTTTATCATTTTTTTAATCATTATTGCTATTTTTTAGTATCTTGAAAATTTTTTTACAGGCAGACTTCAATCAAGAAGAGCAAAAAAACAAAACAAACTGTATACTACATTGCATTGTAGTAAAATGATGATATAGACAAACAGACAGGGTGGTTTTTCATTCAGGAAAATAGAAGGTAAACACATCAGCTTGAAGAGGAAGCCAGGGGCTGGGCTTGGTGGCTCAGCCTATAATCCTAGCACTTTGGGAGACCGAGACCAGTGGATTGCCCAAGCCCTCAATTTGAGACCAGCCTGGGCAACTTGAAGAGACCTCCTCTCTGAAATAAATAAAAAAAAAATAGCTGGGTGTGGTAACACATGTCTGTAGTTCCGCTACTTGGAAGGTGGGGTAGAAGGATCACCAGAGCCCAGCAGGCCAACGCTGGGGTGGCTGTGAGTGTACCACTGCACTCTGGCTTGGGCACGAAGTGAGACTTTAACTCAAAAAAAAAAAAAAAAAAAAAAAGAGGAACTCAGGGGTTGAATGCTTCATTTGACCTGAGAAGTATGAAGCATTAAAGGATGCATAAGAAAGGTTTAAAAATTAATATAATAACAATAATGGCAAAAGCAGTGCAAAATAAAATGACACAAGTAAGAGTTACACTGTCAGTAAATATATGAGAAATAATAGACAAACAGATTTAAAGAATGAAGTTACAGTGAGGTGTTAGGCCTACATACCAAAAGAAAAAGGCAAAATATTTTTAAAAATTACAGCACCCAGAGATTTATTTCAAGGGAAAATGAGGAGTAGGTGATACTGGACTTATTG
>NW_006997045.1:10790-12182 GCF_000164805.1 Carlito syrichta | reverse complement strand
GCTGAATAACTAGCTGACTTATCTAATTACCTATGTAGTATGGTCACAGACTTAAGTAGCAGACTTAAATAGTTAGCTAACTAGTGAGCTAGCTGACTGAGCTTGCTGACTTAGCTAGCTAGCGGGTTAGCTAGCTTACTTAGCAAACTGACTTAACTAGTTGGCTAATGAGATAGCTAGCTGATTTATCGAGTTGGTTAACCAGTTATCTAACTGTTTTAACTAATTGGTAAACAAGTTAACTGGCTGACTTAACTAGTTGCATAACAAGTTAGCTAGGTTTCTTAACTTGTTGGCTAATGAGTCGCCCGACTAGTTAGCTGGTTTAACATGTTGACTGACTACTTGGCCAACATATTACCTGACTTAACATGGTGGCCCAATAGTCGGCCGACTAGTTAGCTTGGTCAATGAGTATACTGGTGAGTTGGCCCCCTAGTTCGCACAATTAGCTAGTTGGCTGACTGATTTTCTGACCTAACTAGTCGGCCAACTATTTGGCCGACTAGTTGGCTGGACTATTTGGCCGCCTAGTTAGCTGAGCTAACTTCTCAGCTCCCAATTTGCCCAACAAGTCGGCCTATTGGTTATGTGAAATAACTAATTGGCCTGCTACATGGCCGACTGCTCAGCTTACTTAACTAGTCGGCAAGCGAGTTAGCCGGCTGGTCAGCTGAATTAACCAGTTGGCCAGTGAGTGAGCGACTGGTCAGCTGAATTAACTAGTCAGAGGGTGAATGAGTCAACAGTTCATGTGACTTAACTAGTCGGCCGGCGAGTGAGTTGACTGTTTAGCAGATTTAAGTATTTGGCTGGCGAGTGAGCAAGTGGTCAGCTGAATTTAGTTGACTGGCTAGTGAACCGACCAGTCAGAAGACTTATCTAGTCGTCCAGCGATTGAGATGTCCGGCGAGATCACTTAACTAGTCAGCCATCAAGTGAGCCGATGGGAGAGCTACCTTAACTAGTCAGTCAATGAGCTAGCCGACCAGTGAGCTGACTTAATAAGTTGACTGGCAAGCAAGCTGACTAGTTAGCTGAAGTGTTGGCCTGTGAATGAGCTGACAAGTAATTGACCTGTTGGCAGGAAGCGAACCAACTAATTTGCTGACTGTTTGACAGGCGAGTGAGCTGACTAGTTAGTTGACCTGATGAAAAGAGAACGGGTCACTAGTTAACTGATCAGCTGATTGAGTGGCTAGCCGATTAGTTAGCTAAGAAATTAGCAGATTTGCTAGCTGACATAACTAGCTAGCTGAATACCTAGCTGGCTATCTAGCTGACACAACTAGCCAGCAAACAAGCTATCTAGCTAGCTGACTTAACTAGCTAGCTATCTGACTAGTTATCTGGGTAGCTGACTTAACTATCTAGCTGACAACCTAGCTGACT
>NW_006997045.1:8172-10423 GCF_000164805.1 Carlito syrichta | reverse complement strand
CTAGTCAGGTGTTTAGCCAGATCACTTAACACACTGGCTTAACTAGCTAGTCAGCTGGCAAGCCAACTGACTTAATTAGCTAGCTACCTGCATCACAAGGTGGTTAGCCAGCTGAATTTGCTAACTGAGTTAACCAGCTAGCCAGCTGGCTAGAGAGCTGAGTTAACTATGTGGCTAGCCAGTTGGCTAGCCACTAGAATTAACTAGTTGAATTAACAAGCTAGCCAGTTGGATAGACAGCTGACTCAACTACCTGATTTAAATAGTTAGCCAGCTAGCTAGCCTGCTTACTTAACTAGCTGACATCCTTAGCTAGCCAGTTGACTAGCCAGCTGACTGACTTAAGAACATAGCTACCTAACAAAACAGCTGGCTAGCCAGCTGATTTAAATAGCTAGCTACCCAGATAGGCAGATGGGGAGCCAGCTGACTTAACAAGCTGATTAACTTGCTAACCAGCTCACTCAACTAGCTGATTTAACTAGCTAGTTTTCTAAATAGCCAGATAACTTAACCATCTGAAATAACTAGCTAGCTAGCCGACTTAACTAGCTGACTTAACTGGCTAGTCAGCTGACATAAATGGCTGACTTAACTAGCTAGCTACTTAGCTAGCCAGCTGACTTAACAAGCTGAAATATCTAACTAGCCAGCTGTCTAGCCATCGGCATTGACTATTTTTTTGACTAGCACATGAGCAGGCTAGCCAACTGACTTATCGAGGTGACTAAACTAGCTAGGAAGCTGGTAAGCAGGCTGAATTAACTACTCGATAAACGAGCTAGGCAATTGGCCAGTCAGTTGCCTAAACTAGCTGACTTAGCTAGTTATCCATCTAGGTAGTCAGCTGACTTTTTTTAGGTAACTTAACTCTCTAGTCATATGGCTATACAGTTGACATAACTAGCTAGCTACCTAGCTGGCAAGCTGGTTAGCAGGCTGACTTAAGAAGCTGACTTAACTAGCTAGCCAGCTGGTTAGCTAGCTGACTTAATTGCCTAGCTACGTAGCTAGCCATCTGGCTAGACAACTGACTAAACTAGCTGACTTAACTAAGTAGCCAGCTGGCTAGCCAGGAGACTTAACTAGCTGGCTACATAGACAGACAGCTGGATAGCCAGCTGACTTAACTAGCTGACATAAGTAGATGCCTAATTGCTAGCCAGCTGACTAAACTAGCTACCTACATAGCTAGACAACTGGCTTGCCAGCGGACTTAACTACCTAACTACCTAGCTAACCTGCTGGCCAGCGAGCTGACTTTACTAGGTGACTTAACTAGCTACCAGCTTACATTAGTAGCTGACTTCACTAACTAGCTACCTACCTAGTCAGCTGACTTAACTAACTGCTTTAACTAACTAGCTCCTTAGCTAACTATCATATGGCTAGCTGACTTAACTAGCTGACTTAACTAGCTAGCTAGCTGACATATCTAGCTGAATTAACTAGCTAGCTACTTTGCTATCCAGCTGACTTAACTAACTGAAATAACTAGCGAGTCAGCTGTCTACACATTTGACGTAACAAGCTTTTTAATGGCTAGCCAGCTGGCTAGACAACTGACTTAATGAGCTGACTTAACTAGTTAGCCAGCTGGTTAGCCAGCAGACTAAAGTAGCTGATTAAATAGCTTGCCAGCTGGTTAACCAGCTGATTTAATTGCCTAGCTACCAAGATAGCCAGCTCCCTAGACAGCTGATTTAACTAGCTGACTTAACGGCATAGCCAGCTGGCAAGCCAGCAGACTTAACTAGATAGATACCTAGCTAGACAGCTGGAAAGCCAGGTGACTTAACTAGGTGACATAACAAGATAGCCTCATGGCCTGCCAGCTCACTTAACTAGCTACCTACCTGCATTACCCACTGGCTTGCCAGCTTAGTTAACTACATAACTACCTAGCTAACATGCTGGCCAGTGAGCTGACTGAACTGTGTGACGTAACTAGATATCCAGCTTGCTAGCCAGCTGATTTAACACACTAGCTACCCTGCTTTGCAGCTGGTTAGAAAGTTGACTTAACTAAATGACTTAAAGCTAGCTAACTAGCTAGCCAAATGACAACTAGATAGCTACCCTCATAGGCAGTTGGCTATCCAGCTGATTTAACTAACTGAATTAGCAAGCTAGCCAGCTGATTAACTAGCTGACATAACTAGCTAGCTACCTAGTTCTCCAGCTGAGTTAGCTAGCTGATTTAACTAGCTAGCTACCTGGCTAGCCAGCTGGCTGGTCAGCTGACTTAACT
>NW_006997045.1:5683-8152 GCF_000164805.1 Carlito syrichta | reverse complement strand
TCAGGTAGCCAGCTGTCTAGTAGGCTGACTTAACTACTTAGCTATCTAGCCAGTCAGCTGTATAACAAGCTCACTTAACTAGAAAGCTACCTATGTAACCTGCTGTCTTACCAGCTGACATAACTACCTCGTTACCTAGCTACCCAGCTTGCTAGTAAGCTGATATAACAAGGTTACTTAACTAGTTAGCTAACTGGCTAGACAGTTTGCTAAATTATTTAGCTACACAGCTAGGCAGCTGGTTAGCCAGCTGAGTAAACTCACTGACTTAAATAGCTAGCAAGCTGATTTAACTAGCTGAAATAACCAGCTAGCTACCTAGCTAGCCAGTTGGCTTTACAAGCTGGCTCATGTAGCTAGCTCCCTAGCTAGCTATCTAGCTAGCTAGCTGACTAAACTAGTTGACATAACTATCTAGCTGACATAACTAGCTGACTCATGTAACTAGCTTCCTATCTAGTCAGCTGATTTTACTAGTTGAAAAAATTAGCTCACCAGAAGGATAGTTATCTGATTTTAATAACTTTTTAACTGGCTAACCAGCTCTGTAGTCAACTGACTTAATGAGCTGTCTTAACTAGTTACACAGTTGGTTGCCAGCAGACCTAACTAGCTGATTTAAACAGCTAGTCTGCTGCCAAGCCACCTGATTTAACTAGCTGACTCTGTGTCTATCCAGCTAGCTACCTGATCGGCTAGCTGTCTATGCAGCCGGCTAGCTAGCTAGCTAGTGGACTGGCCACCTGGCCTCCCAGCCGGCTTAAATAGCCAGCCGTCTGGCTGGACAGTGGGAGAGAAAGCCGGTTAACTAGCCTGGCACCCTGAGGTTCAGCTGGTTAGCCAGCAGGCATAATTAGCTGGCCACCTACCTGACCAGCCTGCTAACCAGCTGCCTTAACATGCCAGGCACCTAGCTACCCAACTGGCTCACCAGCTGACTTAACTAGCTGACTTAATTAGATAGCCATCCAGCTAGCCATCTGGCTTAACTAGCTAGCCACCTAGCTAACCAGTCAGCTAACCAGCTCACTTAACTCAGTGACTTAACTAGCTAGCTAGCCAGCCCGCCAGCTGACTTAATTAGCTAGCTACCCACCTAATCAGCTGGATAGACAGTTGGATTATCTAGCTGACTCAACCAACTAGCCAGCTGAAAACTAGTGAGCTACCTAGCTAGCCAGTTGGCTTACCACTAGAATTAACTAGCTGACTTATCCAGCTAGCCTGCTGGCAAGCCAGCTGGCTCAACTAACTGACATAACTAATTAGCCAACTGGCTATCCAGCTGACTTAATTAGCTGACCCTCTAACTAGCCAGGTGACTAGCCAGTCGACTTAAGTAGCTAGCTGATGAAATATACCACTGGCCTGCCTGCTGAATTAACTCCCTAGCTACCTAGCTAACCAGCTGGCTAGTGATCTGACATAACTAGGTGATTTAACTAGTTATCCATCTGGCTATCCACCTGACTTAACTAGTTAGCTACCCACCTAGACAACTGGCTAGCCAGCTGTCTTAACTAACAGACTCAACTAACTAGCAAGCTGACTTTACTCCCTGATTTAACTAGCTATCCAACTGGCTGGCCAGCTGAATAAACTAACTGACTTAACAAGATATCCGGCTGGCTAGCCAGTTGATTTAACTAGCTAGCTACCTATCTAGCCAGCTGGGAAGTCAGTTGAATTTACTAACTGACTTTACTAGCTAGGAAGCTGGCTAGCCAACTGACTTTACTAACTTGGTACCTAGCTATCCAGCTGGCTTGTCAACTGACTTAACTAGTTGATTTAACCACCTAGCCAGCTGAAAAAACTAGCTGGCTTTACTAGTTAGCCAGCTGGCTACCCAGCTGACTTAATTAGCTCTCTACCTAGCTAGCTAACTGGCTAGTCAGAAACATAACTAGGTGACTTAATTAGCTAGGTCCCTGGCTAGCTAACTGACTTAACCTGTTCCCTACATAGCTAGTCAGCTGGCTAGCCAGATGAGTTAACTAGCTGACTGAAATAGCTGGCCTGCTTGCTAGACAACTGAATTAACTTTCGTACTATATTGCTAACCAGCTGGTTATCCAGCTGATTTTGCTAGGTGACTTAACTAGCTAGTCAGCTGACTGGACAGTTGATTTAAGTAGCAAGCTACCTAGCTGGATATCCAACTGACTTACTAGGTGGCTTTACTATCTAGCCAGTGGGCTAGACAGCTGACTTATCTATCTAGTCACCTGCCTAACAAGCTGACTTAATTAAGTGACTTATGTAGCTAGCCAGCTGGCTAGCAGGCTGACCTAACTGCCTAGCTACCTAGCTAGCCAGCTGGATAGATAGCTGAGTTAACAAGCTAGCTATGTTCATAGCCCACTGGCTTGCCAGCTGACTAAACTACCTAGCTACCTACCTAACAAACTGGCTAGTGAGCTGACTTAGCTAGGTTACTTACCTAGCTAGCTAACTGGCTAGCCAGCT
>NW_006997045.1:4934-5354 GCF_000164805.1 Carlito syrichta | reverse complement strand
GAAATAACTATCTAGCCTGATGGATAGTTATCTGACTTAACTAGCTTTTAAAGTAAGCAACCAGCTGGATAGCCAACTGACATAACGAGCTGACTTAACTAGCTATCCAGCTGGTTTCCAGCTGACTTACCTAGCTGACTTAACAAGCTACTCGCCTGACTAGCCAGCTGACTTAACTAGCTGACTGCTTATATAGCAAGCTGACTAGCCAACTGACTTACCTAGCTGACTTAAGCTAGCAAGCTGTCTAGCCAGCTCACCTAATTATCTAGCTATCTACCTAGCCAGCAGTCTAGCCAGCTGACATAACTAGATTACTTGAACAGTTAGCCTGCTGGCTAGCAAACTGGCTTATCTAGCTAGCTACCTAATAAGACAGCTGGCTAGACAGCTGACTAAACTAGCTGATTTAACCAGCTA
>NW_006997045.1:0-4693 GCF_000164805.1 Carlito syrichta | reverse complement strand
CTTTAGCTAATGAGCTTCCTAGGTGGCTCAAGTAGCTGACTTAAGTCATTAGCTAACTAGTTAGCTTGGTGACTCATGCAGCTGACAACCCCCTAGCTAACTAGCTAGTTAGCCTACTCAACCAGCTGACTCAACCCTTTTGCTAATTAACTATCTAGCTGACAACCAGCTGAATTAACCAGTTAGTTAACTACCTAACTACCTGACTCAACCTGCTGACTTACCCATTAGCTAACTAGCTAGCTAGCTGTCATAACCACCTGACTTAATTTGAAAGCTTACTTAACTAACTGATTTAGCTAGCTGACTTAAATACTTAGCTAGCTGACTTAACTGGCCGACATAACTGGTTAGCTAGTTGACTTAAATACCCTGAATTAAATAGTTCACTAACTATTTAACTAGCTGAATAACTAGCTGACTTAACTAATTAGCTAACTAGTTAGGTAGCAGACTTAAACATCTGACCTAAATATTTAGCTAACTAGTGAGCTAGCTGACTTAGCTAGCTGATTTAGCTAGCTAACTGGTTAGCTAGCTGATTTAACTAGTTGGCTAACGAGATAGCTAGCTGACTTGAAGAGTTGTTTAACAAGTTAGCTACCTGCTTTACCTAGTTGGTAAACGAGCTAACTAGCTGACTTAAGTAGTTGATTAACGTGTTAGCTAGGTGACAACTTGTTGACTAATGAGTTGGTCAAATAGCTAGCTGGTTTAACACGTTGGCTTACTACACGACCGACTGGTAAGCTGGCTTAACAAGTTGTCCAACTAGTCAGCAGACTAGTTAGCTGGGTTAAATATTTGACTGACACGTTGGCCCTCTAGTCAGCACTGTTAACTAGTTGGATGGCTGGTGTGCTTACCTAACTAGTCAGCCGATTTGTAGGCCAATTAGTTAGATGGCCTAACTTGTCAGCAACTAGTTATCTTAGCTAACTTGTCAGTTGACATTTTGGCCAACTATTCTGCCAATTTGTTAGCTGATTTAACTTGTTGGCCAGCTAGGCAACCGACAAGTTAACTGATTTAACTAGTCAGCTGGTGACTGAGCTGACAGGTGTGCTGATTTAACTAATTATCCGGCAAGTGAGCTGACAGGTCAGCTGACTTAACTAGCTGACCGTTGAGTGAGCAGACTGGTCAGTTGACTTAAACAGTCAGCCAGCAAGTGAACTGACTGGTCAGCAGATTTTAGTCAGCTGGTGAGTGAGCCGACTGCTTAGAGGACTTAATTAGTCAGCTGGCAAGGGAGCGACAGGTGAGGTGAATTAACTAGTCAGCCAGCAAGTAAGGCAACAGGGAGTTGCCTTAACTAGTCAGCTGGTGAGTTAGCCGACTGGTGAGCTGACTTAACTAGTCAGCTGATGAGCAAGCCAACTAGCTAGCTAACCTGTTGGCCTGTGAGGGAGCCAATAAGTTAGTTGACCTGTTGGCTGGCGAACAAGACGACTAGTTTGCTGACCAGTTGGCAGGCAAAGGAGCCGACTAGTCAGCTGACTTGATGGAACGCAAGCGATCCCACCAGTTAGATGACCAGCTAGTTGAGTTGCTAGCCAAATAGTTAGCTAAGGAACAAGCTGATTTGCTAGCTGACTTAACTGGCTAGCTGACTAGCTAGCTGACTATCCAGCTGACATTACTAGATAACAAACAAGCTATCTAGCTCTCTAGCTAGCTGACTTAACTAGCTAGCTAACTGGCTAGTTAGGTGGCTAGCTGAATTAACTATCTAGTTGACCAGCTAGCTAGCTGACTAGCAAGATGAATAGCTATCTAATTTAACTAGTAACTGAATAGTTAGCTGACTTGCTAACTGACAACTAGCTAGGTGGGTAGCCACCTGTTTTAACTAGCTAACATAACCAGATAGCCAGCTGGCTAGTCAGCTGACTTCACTTGCGAGCTACCTAGATAGCCAGTTGGCTAGCCACTTGTATTAATTGACTGACTTAACCAGCTAACTAGCTGTTTAGCCAGCTGATTCAATCAGCTGGCTTAATAGTTAGCCAGTTGGCTAGCCAGCTGACATATCTAGCTAACAACACTAGCTAGACTGGTGGCTAGCAAGCTGGCTTAACTAGCTAGCTACCAAACTAGAGAGCTGGAAAGCAAGTTGAATTAACTAGCTGACTTAAACAGCTAGCCAGCTGGCTAGCCAACTGACTTAATTGGATCACTAACTAGCTATCCTGCTGGCAAGTCAGATGACTTAATTGTCTGACTTAATAGCTGGCCTGCTTGCTAGTCAGCTGAATTAATTAGCTTGCTATATAGCTAGCCAGCTCGCTAGACAGCTGACCTAACTAGGTGTTTTAACTTGATAGCCAGATGTCCAGACAGCTGACGTCAGAAGCAAGCTACCTAGCTAGCGAGCTGGCTAGCCAGCTGACTTAACTGTGTTACTTAACTAGCTAGCCAGCTAGCTGGACAGCTGACATAACTAGCTAGCTACCTAGCTATCCAGCTGTATAGCCAGCTGACTTATCTATGTTACTTAACTAGCTAGTCAGCTAGCTGGTCAGCTGACATAACTAGCTAGCTACCTAGCTAACCAGCTGTATAGCCAGCTGACTTATCTATGTTACTTAACTAGCTAGTCAGCTAGTTGGTCAGCTGACATAACTAGCTAGCTACCTAGCTAGCCAGCTGTATAGCCAGCTGACTTAACCAGGTTACTTAACTAGATAGCCAGCTGGCTGGACAGCTTACTTACCTTGCTAGCTACTTAGTTAGCTAGTTTTCTATCCTGCTGACTTAACTACGTTACTTAACTAACTAGCTAGCTGGCTAGCAGGCTTACATAACTGCTAGCCAGCTGGATAGCCAGCTCACTTAACAAGTTAACTACCTACATATCCTGCTGGCTTGCCAGCTGACTTAACTATGTAGCTACCTAGTTAACCAGCTGGCTAGTGAGTTGACTTAACTAGGTTACTTAACTAGCTAGCTAACTGGCTTGCCAGCTGACTTAACTAGCTGGCTACCCAGCTAGGCAGCTGGCTAGACAGCTAACTTAACTTGTTGACTTAACGAGCTAGCAAGCTGATTTGACTAGCTGACTTAACAAGCTAGCTACCTGTCTAGCCAGCTGGCTAAACTAGATGGCTTAACTAGCAAGCAACCTAGGTAGCTATACAGCTAGCCAGTTGACTTAACCAGCTGATTTAACTAGCTAGCTAGCTGAAATAACTAACTGGCTTATATAGCTAGCTTCCTAGCTAGCCAGCTGACAGACCTGCCTGCTAACCATCCAACTTAACTTGCCAGCCAGCTAGCTAGCCAGCCGGCTAACCAGTTAACTTAACTATTTTACTTAACTAGATAGCCATCTCGCTAGCCAGCTGGCTTAACTAGCTATCTACCTAGCTAGCCAGCTTTCTAGCCAGCTCACTTAACTTGCTGACTTTACTAGCTAGCCAGTGGGCTAGCCAGTTGACTGAATTATATAGCTACCTACCTAGCCAGTTGACTAGTCAGCTGTCTTAACTAGCTGTCTTAACCAGTTAACCAGCTGGCTAGCCATCTGACTTAACTAGCTAGCGACCCAGCTAATCAGTTGCCTAGCCACTTGAATTAACAAGCTGACTTAATCAGCTAACCTGTTTGCTATATTGTGGACTCAACTATCTGACTTAACTAATTAGCCATCTTTCTAGCAAGTTGACTTAATTAGTTGACATCAGTAGGTAGCTAGGTGGCTAGCCAGCTGAATTAACTAGCTAGCTACCTAGCTAATCATTTGCCTAGCCACTTGAATTAACAAGCTGACTTAACCAGCTAACCAGCTGGCTAGATTGCAGACTCAACTAGCTGACAACTAATTAGCCATCTTTCTAGCAAGCTGACTTAATTAGTTGACATCACTAGGTAGCCAGGTGGCTAGCCAGCTGAATTAACTGGCTAACTACCTAGCTAACCAGTTGGGTAGCCACTTGAACTAACTAGCTGACTTAACCAGGTAGTCAGCTGGCTAGCCAGCTGACTCTACCAGCTGACTTGACTAGTTAGCCATCTGGCTAGCCAGCTGACTTAACTTGCTGGAATCACTAGCTAACCAGGTTGCTAGAAAGCTGACTTAACTAGCTAGCTACCTATGTATCCCGCTGGGTTTCTGCTGACTAAATTACCTAGATACCCAGCTAAGCAGCTGGCTAGCGAGTTGACTTAACGAGGTGACATAGCTAACTATCCAACTAGCTAGCCAGCTGACTTAACTAGATAGCTATCCAACTAGGCATCTGGCTAGCCAGCTATCTTAACTAGCCAGGCAGCTGAACTATCTGACATAACTAGGTAGCTACGTAGCTAGCCAGCTGACTTTACTAGCTGAAATAACTTGCTAGCTACCTAGCTATCTATCTATCTAGTTGGTCAACTTAACGAGCTGACTTAAGTAGCTAGCTAGTTGACATAACTAGTTGATTTAAGTAGCTAACTACCTAGCTAGCCAGCTGATTTACTAACTAGCTGAAATAACAAGCTAGCCAGCTGGCTTGCCATCTGACTTCACTAGCTTTTTATCTAACTAGAGAGCTGGATTGCCAACTGACTTAATGAGGTGACTTAACTAGCAAGTCAGCTGGTTAACCAGCTGACTTAACTAGTTAATTAACAAGATAGGCAGCTATAAAGACAGGTGACTAAACTAGCTGGCTTAACTAGTTATCCAGCTGTCTACCAGCTGACTTAA
>NW_006997044.1:0-731 GCF_000164805.1 Carlito syrichta | reverse complement strand
CATTCCATTCCATTCCATTCCTCTCCATTTGCCTTCATTCCATTCCTCTTATCCCTCACCATTCCATTCCATTCCTCTTATCACTCACCATTCCATTCTATTCCGTTCCTTTCCATTCTATTCCATTCAATTCCATTGCATTCCTTTCCACTCCATTCCAGTCCTCTCCATTCCATTCAAATCTCTTCCATTACTCTCAATACTATTCCATTCCATTCCATTGATTTCCAGTCCATTCATCTCCATTCTGTTCTATTCCATTCTATTCTATTGCTGTCCATTCCATTCCATTCCAATACTTTTCATTGCTCTCCATTCCATTCCGTTCTATTACAGTGTATTCCATTTCATTCCTCTACATTCCATTCCATTCATCTCCATTCCATTCTCCTCCATTCAATTCCATTCCATTGGAATCCATTCCATTCTTCTCCATTCCATTTCTCTCCTTTATATTCCATTTCTTTCCATTCTATTCCATTCCTTTCTATTCCTTTCCATTGCATTCCTCTCCTTTCCATTCCACTCCACTCCATTCCACTTTATACCTTTATATTCCATTCCATACCTCACCATTCCATTCCTCTCCATTCCATTCCATTCTATTCCTATCTAATTCTCTCTATTCCATTATATTTCATTTCATTCCATTCCTCTCGATTCCAGTCCACTCCACTCCATTCCATTGCACACCATTCCTTTCCATTCAATTCCACTCCGTAGCATTCCAT
>NW_006997043.1:0-613 GCF_000164805.1 Carlito syrichta | reverse complement strand
CTCCCAATTGGGGTGCATGTACCACTAGTGGTAAAGGTGGTTGTACATGATAAAAAGGTCAACATTTCTATTTTAAGTCATGTGTTTATTTGAATATTTAGTAGAAGCAATATAATAACACAGCTAACCCACAATGTATAGACATGTTCAATGAAGCTATGCTTTTTAAAAATTGTGCTACATAAATAATAAGAATTTTGCAAATAGCAAAATATATACATATAACAGAAAATTTTCAATTGAGATGAAAACGGGTTATTTGATAACTAGTGCATGGACATGGTTATACGTTAGGAAGTAAATCATCAAGAATAAATTATGGACGAATTAAAGACATAAGTATCAAAATAAAACAATAAAATCTTGATTTTAAAAAACTATAAAACAACATGTATGAGAAAATTCCCGAGACTGAAAATCTATAATCTATTTTTTATAACAATGGACATATCTTCATACATATACACACACATACACACACACATAAAGACACACACACACGTCTATGGTACAACAAATTATACTATAAACAAAAAATTTTAGAAAAAGGCAAAGGAAACCATACTGTATATTTTTTAAAAACCTATATGGTCAGATGTATTTATGTACTTCT
>NW_006997042.1:0-631 GCF_000164805.1 Carlito syrichta | reverse complement strand
GAGTAATTGCAGATACAGCTAGTAAAGATGAAGTTATACTAAATTAGGGTGGGCCCCTAATCCAAGATGACTTACATCCTTATAAAAAGGGGAATTTGAATACAGGCACTCAGGGACAATGTCATGTGAAGACTAGAGATAAACTGCCATAAGTCAGGGAACACTAGATTGCCAGCCAATTACCAAAAACTAGAAGAAAGGCCTGACACATTCTCCCTCAGGGTCAGTCAAATAAATCAACTTTGCCAATATCTTGATTTTAGGCTGCTAGCCTCCGGAACTGTAAGGCAAAAAATTTCTCTTGGTAAAACCATTCAATCTGTGCTACTAGTTTTGCTAAGGCAAAAAATTTCTCTTGGTAAAACCATTCAATCTGTGCAGTCCTAGCAAACAGATATAGTAAATAACAGTGATTGTGTTTTAAAATGTTGATAGAAGGGCTTGTAGCAAAGTCAATAAGTCACATGACATTTCCCCTTCAAACTCAGATTCCATTAATCATTAATTTAGGGACACATCTCTTTCGATATGTGTAGTTAAAAAAATCTGAGCAGTGACTGGACTGTTTATTACTGAAATGCCAAGGGGTGTGTGTGTGTGTGTGTGTGTGTGTGTGTGTGTGTGTGTGTGT
>NW_006997041.1:0-636 GCF_000164805.1 Carlito syrichta | reverse complement strand
GTGCTTTGCTTTGTTTGTTTGCTTTGTTTATAGTGGTCCTTTAGACGAAGAATTAACTTCCCCCTGGCCTGAGACTTTTAAGGTCTCTCCATAATCTAGGACTGTAGCCCTATGTCCAGATATTTTCTTGCCACGTTACCTCAATGAATTCACATATTTTTGCTGTCTTTGCTAGAAAGTTACAATCTGAGATCTGGTGTGTGTGTGTGTGTGTTGGGATGGGGGGATGGGAGGGTGGGCAGATCTTTCTTATGGATATTGACATCTACATGTAAAGATCTGAGTAAGCGCTTTATAAATTACAAAGTTCTGTGCAGTTTTATATTGAATGAGCAGATTGTTTTTAGGTAATTATACATATAAAATACAGAATTTCTAAAAAGTAATAAAGACATACTTCAGAGTTTAGGTTGCTGATAACATAAAATCTGCTGGCAGTTATCCATGTGAATACATTTAATAAGATGTGAAAGCATTTTCTTCTCCTTTTCTTGCATAATGTTATTAGGTTTGTATCAGTCCTTTTGTATAGATAAATGTTCATTATGTAGTTTTTTACTCACGTTAACAAGACAGGGTAGATGATGAAAATATCTGTAGCTCATCCAGTAGTTGAGGTCTCTCTTTTTTTTTTTT
>NW_006997040.1:0-1247 GCF_000164805.1 Carlito syrichta | reverse complement strand
ACTTTTTTTCTTATATTTTTCCAAATGCAGAATTCAAAAATACATAAAGAAAGAAAGCAATACAAATAAGATTTCTTTAGAATGTTGTTAATTATTTTCTTAGGATAAAATCTTAGTATTTATGAGTTAAAAGATAATGAAAATGTAGAGACCTACTATCTATTACAATGTATGCACTTCTCAGTAGCACCAGTTTTCCTTATATTCTTGTCTTTACAGTAAATACAATTTATCACTTTCTTTAATTTGTTTAATTTTGCTAATCTACTAATTGAACAATGGTTTCTCATTGGTATAAATCAAGGACTCTTAAACTATAAGTCAAGTCTGGCCAGTGATTTTTTTTTTTTTTAAGTTGTAATCAAACTTTCTCACCCAGGCTGGAATGCAGTGCAACAATCACAGCTACCACAGTCACAACCTGCTGGGCTCAACTGATCCTTCCACCTCAGCCTTCCAAGTAGCTGGGACTATAAGAGCACTCCACCATGTCCAGCTAATTTTTTTTAAGTTTATTATAGAGACTAGGTCTCCTCATGTTGTGTAGGCTGGTCTCAGATTCTAGGGCTCAGGCAATTCTCTCACCTTGGTCTTCCGAAGTTCTGGCATCACAGGTGTGAGCCACCGCACCTGGCTATGATTTGTGTGTGTGTGTGTGAATAAAGTTTTATTCACTACTTTACAGTGGCAGAATTGAGTAACTAGAGTCCATGTGGAAAGCAATGACTAACATATCTACTACCAAGAACTTTACATAAAATTTTGATAACCCTTAATATAAATAGATGGTTGTTTTATATTTTGAAAGTAAAATAATTTCATCTATTTAATTTCTTCCCTTGCTCATTCATAAAAACTATATATTAAAACATTTATTTGCCTTTTAAATTATTGATGCTATGTCCTACATGATTTTTCAAAATTATACACTCATTCTGTCATTGTTTTATTAATTTATTAAATTTGTCATATTAATTTCTAAATTTGTTCCCTCGACAACATCAATTTGACTCTTTTAATTATAATGTAGTAATTAAAATAGGTTATAATAGTCATATTTATATTTACAATTTTTCTTGGCTTCTTATTTATTTGTCCTTTTATTTATTTTTTGTTAAGATGTGGGATATAATTGAGGATTAGGTACATAAGTGGCCATCATACAGATAAAGTTTGGTCCCCCTTTGGCCCCAGTTCACCTGGTTTGAGATCAGGTAACCTTAATGAAGTTATGTGCCCTACCCCAC
>NW_006997039.1:0-678 GCF_000164805.1 Carlito syrichta | reverse complement strand
CATGGAATTGAAGCAGTTTCCTTCTAGTTCCAGTTTGCTGAGAGTTTTTGTTCTTTTTTTTAAATTATGAGTAAGAGCTAAATTTTATCTAATGTTTACTCTGTGTCTGTTATGAAAGTCATACCATTTTTCTTCTGTATTCTGTTAATGAGGTAAATTGCACTGATGGGTTTAATGAGTGTTAAATCTTGAGTTCTGCTTGGTCACAATATATTGTCCTTTTTGACAGTTTGGGGGGTTTAATTTGCTAAAGATTTATAAAGGGTTTTGCATCTTTGCTGCATTAGTTAGGCCATGGATATTTGTTCATAGTTTTCTTATTATGTCAGCCCCTTTTAGTCAGAGACAGTCTCTCATTCAAAACCTCTTCCCCAATGCCCTCCATAGGAAAGGTGCTTTACAAATAAATAGTTTTTGAGAGAAGTCAAAAGACCTAGACTGGAGGACCACATTCATTAATTTAAATTATTTAAGATATTAACTAATGTCACTTATTTAGCAGGTGTTTGCACTCCAACATTGCGCGAGGTACAGCACTGCTCATTGGAGGTTTTCCTCCTCCATCTCCAGCTATTCCTTCTCAGTCTTCTTTTCTAATTACTTACCCTGTCTCCAACCTCTAAACATTAGAGGGTTAGAGGGTGTAGTTCTTGAGCCTCTTCTCTTGCTCTTTTGGTG
>NW_006997038.1:0-954 GCF_000164805.1 Carlito syrichta | reverse complement strand
CTTCATTTAAAATTACTATGTTTATCAGGACATTATACATTGCCAAATGACAATTTTCAGGTGCATTATGAGAAAGAGACAAAAACTGTACATAGTGCATGTGAGCAGATTATGGACAAGATATGTTCTTACTACATTTTCCATACTGTATTTTTGTTGGTTTATTTGTTTTCAACTGATCATATAATTGTATTGACTGAGCTGATGGAAGCACATATCTTTTCCACCCTAAAAGTTTTTCTACAAATAAATAATATCTTTTCTACTTTGCAATATTTTTGGAAATGGGATCTTACCCTGTCATCAAGCCTGGAATGCGGTGTCACACAGTTCACAACAGCCTGTAATTCCTGGACTCAAGGGATTTTCCTGCTTCAGCCTCTCAAGTAACTGGGACTCCAGGATCACACCACCACACTGCCTAATGTCTTCTTTCTTTCTATTTCTTTCTTTTTATTTCTCTTTCTCTCTCTCTCTCTCTCTCTCTCTGTCCTTTTATCACAGATTGGGTCTTGCTATATTGCTCAGGCTAGCCTAGAACTCCTGGGTTCAAGGAATTCTCCTGTCTCAATCCTCTGAAGAGCTGGGATTGCAGGCATGAACCACTGTATCTAGGTATCTTTTCATTAAAACATCCAGTGATAGGCTTGTAGTTCTCTGAAGAATTAGATGAATGTTAATGTGCACATTTTTTTTGTTTTGGTAATCTATGGGTAAAAAATATTTTAGAAAATTGACAATGAAACAGTTGGCTAGCCATATACAAAACAGTGAAACTTATTTATTACCTTATAACTTATATCAAAATTATGTTAAGTATATAATAGACTAGAATTAAAAGCTAAAATTATAAATCTAAGATATTGGACAAAATCTTGATAATTTTCATATGGCAATAATTTATACAATGGAGTGGAAACTTCTTGAATTATAAAGTGTTAAATAAATTGGGTT
>NW_006997037.1:0-753 GCF_000164805.1 Carlito syrichta | reverse complement strand
CACCCCCCACTCTCTTTCAGATTCATTGCTTGTGGAAGGATAGGGATTAGTGATTCTAAGACATTGTGAGTCAGTTTCCACCGGTACACAAGCCATCAGTCTCTTGTCAGAGGAGCCTTGGTTGGGGCACAACAGGGAATAGATCTGTCCACTGGATGCTGCTTCCCAAGCAGGAAGAGAGTTACATACATAGTGAATCCAGCAGCTAGTGGAGAAGCAGAGCAGCACCTCTCCTTCTGAGAAGGGCAGAGAGTAGAGACCCTGCACCCAGCAGGAGAATCTTTGTACACACAAAGACCAGAAAGCCACAGCAGGCACAGGATTCTAGGCACTCCACTTCCCACTGTGATACAGGTTCAGACAGAATCAAAAGCTCTCCTTGAGGAAGAAAAGGGGAGAGTGCTTCTAAGACAAGTCAGTTCACTCCCTCCCAATGCAACAAAGGATGAAAAATGGTTTGAGTAGTTTAGGAAAGGGAAAGAGATCCTTCAATTATGGTATCCTACCACAGGGTGGAGCAGGCAGCAGAAGTGAATGCTCCATCTCACTGAGTGACAAAAATATAGAGAAGGAAAAGAGATCAGTTACAAAGGAGGAAAAGTCAATGGAAAAACTCAAGTAACCTCCACAGTCCTAAAGAGACAGTACCTGAAAAAACAGTCATCAGACCACAAACAATGGAAACAAATGATAGCTCCAGAATCAAAGATTGGGTTGCAAAAATGAACAGGAACCAAGAAAAACAAGTGAAAC
>NW_006997036.1:0-749 GCF_000164805.1 Carlito syrichta | reverse complement strand
AAGAGCCAAAGGTCTTTCTCAGCTTCCTCTCTCTTCCCTGTCCATGTGTAGGAATTCATTCTGCAAATCAGGAAATACATTTGAGGAAAGAGTAGAACCTCTTCTGTCAGATTGTGGCTTGGTAAAGGGAGACTATATATGCAAAATTTTGTCTTTCTCATTTACCTGGATTTTCTGGTTAATTAAGATGGTAATTGGTTGCAAAATTAGAGAAAGTGCCTGAGCCCTGAAAAGCAAAATGGTTTTAGAATGTAGTAATGTCCCGTGCTCTATGAAGCATTAAAGATTGGAAATATAACCTAATGCAGGATTGAGAACAGAGATACAGGGTTGTGTCCCTCTGAGAGAAATACCAGTGGTGAGGTACATTTTGAATTTGAATTGTATGTGTTAGTCAAGGGCCACAGTTTTGTGTGCATAGCTCATCTTTCATCTGCTTTCTGTTGCTGAGAACAGGCAAAAAGTATTCAGTGAGCAGTGATGAATAGTAGCATGGTCAGGCAGATGATTAAGTGGGTGAGAATTTTAGAAACAGTTGTGAAGGACTTTAGAGAACGCATACAAACTGCATGCCATAAAATTTAAAAAACGATTATATTCATAAGATAGAATATTATATGTCCTATACAAATTATGTCTATGAAAGATTTGCCAGGGCAAGGAAGACTATTATTGCTAAATTATTCTGAGAGACTTGAGTTGGAAAGAACTTCATATATGTAAATCTTTTTTTCTAAGGTAAACATTTT
>NW_006997035.1:0-756 GCF_000164805.1 Carlito syrichta | reverse complement strand
TTTTGTGTGTGATTTTTTAACTTCATGGTCAAAACATGGTCCCTGTAACCCCAGAGAGTACTTCTAAGTTCTAGGCAGGAAGAAATGGGAAGGGCAAAGGGAAAAAGACAGCAGCTTTTTCTCAGCCTGTCCTTTCAAGAAGTCACACCTACATCTTATTGGCCAGAATAAAATCCTAGCTGCAAGGGAATTGAACAATTTGCTTTTCAACATTTGTATTAGAAAAAAACCCTGAAAACAACATTCAGAAAGACTGTTGAGTGAACCAGTCTGCTCACTCATATGGATGATGTGTGCTGCAGAAAGAAAGAAATGATGCAGAGATAAGGATCTCATGACTTGAGGTGGACAGACAGAAAGCGGGCTTCAAGGGTTGCATCTCTCTAAATGATGGTGTCTGGCTGTGTACCCACATCTGAGAGCTGTAGCCAAGCACTGCCCTGCTATTTCTATATGGACTGTGTTTTTGCCTTTATTCTGACCAGCACCCAAGAATTTCACATGTGCTGCTCTTTCTTTTGACTCTTTTTTAAACCAATACCATTCTCACTCAAGAGCATGACTTCAAGAGCCAAACACCCTTGCAAGCCCTCATCATTCTCGGTTTATGGGATTGACCAGTTCTGTCTTGCCTTTCAAACAGGTATTCTGTCTTAGACAATAGTTATTAAATATTCATGAGCCCACTTTATAAGAGAAATATCAATTAATTAATTCTGGCTTATTGTTCTTTTGGTTCAGAATGTGTTTTCTTCT
>NW_006997034.1:0-1384 GCF_000164805.1 Carlito syrichta | reverse complement strand
GCTGTTTTGTATGCAGAGATGTTTGTGGTTTAATTTGTTCAGTTTTCAGTTTTGAAACACGTTTGACAAATTAGGGGACAAAATACTTTTAAGACAAGGACCATAACTTATGAAGAGAGAACATATATTGTCTTAATATTTGAAATCTGTTTATGCATTTTATGACAGCATGCAGAGGGCTGGTTTTCCAAAAGGATGTGATTTTCAAACAGTATCTTTATTTTCCACCCACATACTCTTCCAGTAAATCTTTATCACTATCTATGCAGCAACTATTGAGATCCACATGCCACATGTATTTTCTTCCACAAAACCCTCAGCTCAGTAGAGCCCATGGGAAAACCTCCTGTGGTGAGGAGTGTCTTTGGAGGTCACAAAATAATGAGGTAGAGATGAGACTCAGAGGCAGGTCATCTGATACTAATGCCTTTTATGTTCTTCCCTTCTTTGTCTGCTCTTATTTTTAGAAGTGGGTAAGAACACTTTGCCACTTTAAATACATTACTTTTGTTTAAATGTCGTGTTTGTCTTGTGATTAAATGAAAAGGTAGAATTAATGTCCTCTCCTACTAAGGCACACTTAATATCACACTTATAGAGTCACATAAATGTGATAATGTTGTCATTAGCAGGTTGTGTATATCCTGTGGTTTGTGAGGCAGGTTGTGTATATACTGTGGTTTGAGAGGTTTGTGAGGCAGCAAGTCCAAATGTGGGAAAATGTTTTAGATAAGTGTCCCTGTTTTTTTTAGAGTCTTTGGAACAATTTTGCTATGGAAGATGTAATGATTATACTCTGTGTATGTGTATGGAGTGACATGGTTCATAGTGTGGTAGACAGGTACCACCTGGGGCATACCACATTGGGCAGACACCACTAGCCCCACAGTCAGAGAAGGCACTGAATTTTGAATTCTCCCTTCGCAGTTTTGTATTCAACCAAAGAGCAGTGCCTGACCTCAAGGCTCTGCATACCCTGTCTCTAGGCACTATCCCTCTGGCACATACCCCTGGACCACCTGTGCAGAGTCACCTGCTGGCTCTTTTATCAGGACTCCATGCCATACAGGTGCTGGACTTGCCACCTCCAAGGCCATGCTTCTCACTTTCCCTGTGTGTAAGCCACCTCCCATCTCTTAGGGGCCTTGTTATTGCCCTCTCTTTGTACTCTGCCCTATTGTCTTTGTTCTCTCTCTTTCACTTTGATCATCATGTTTTATATTCATAACACACTCTGTTTATTTTCTTATGTAGCTCCTGTCCATCTTCCACTGTAGTTGATCTGTCTGTGCAACTCTGTCCTCCTCTAGGTAGGAGAACCTGGTGTGCAGCTGTAGTACCCTCTGTGTGCAGCTCCATGTTCTGCACAAGGCAGGCAGGTGGT
>NW_006997033.1:0-1226 GCF_000164805.1 Carlito syrichta | reverse complement strand
GAGACCAGTCTGGGCAACTTGGTGAGACCTCGTCTCTACAATAAATCACAAAAACTAGCCTGACGTGGTGGTGTGCATCTGTAGTTCCAGTTCCAGCTCTTGGAAGGATGAGGCGGAAGGATCACTAAGCCCAGCAGGTCGAGGCTGCGGTGGTTGTTAGCATGCCACTGCATTCCAGCCTGGGCGACAAGAGTGAGACGCCAACTCCAAAACAACAGCAAAAAAACAACTCTTTAAAAGTCTCTACACAATTTGTACCTCCAATGTTGAAAATTATGTAAAGATGAAATGCATAATATAACAACTTGTAAAAAATATTGCTGACAATTTAGAATAGTGAAAAAGAAACACTAAAAATGGCAAAGAAAAGGAAAAGATAACCCCTAAATCTGAAAGGACTAGTCAACTTGTAAATAAGTATATTAGAGGGATCGATTATAGCAATTGCTCAGAGATAGTCCACCGAGTCGGCCAGCGTTCATAATCACTAACTATATTTTGAAGTCCTTCCTCACAATGAATAACTGTTATTTTACTTTTTGAACATGACTCTCCCCAGGAGAATACATTCACATTCGTTTTCTGTGTGGTGTTGCTCTTTTTTGAAATTTCTCCTATGCTTTGATATTCACTGACGTGAGCATTTTCTATTACATTTTATCACCTTCTGTCCAGGAACTTTGGTCTTTTGGGATTTTGATGACAGTGTGTGGGATTGTGTCTTTTCGGTATTATGATCGAAATCCATCTGAGAGTGAGGACCCGACCTTCCGTGTCTTCTGTGGTCTCCTCGGGGCCTGGAATAGTGAGAGCACAAGTCGGGGCTCTGGAGGTATGGTTGATGGAATGAACGGCCACACTCACATCTGTGTGTGTCCTTCCTGAAGTGTGGGCTGGCACAGTCTGACACTCCAGGGTACAGCAGGAAGTGCACGCCTTCTTTCCAAAATTCTGTACGTCTATGAATGCGACCTAAGATCACATTTAGGTAGCCAAGTTAAAGAGTTATAAAACTTGTCCCTCTCACCTTTTATCCTTAAAGGAGATGTCAGCTGGTGTTTCCTTAGATGCCATTTTAATTGCAAAGTATTTCAAACATGGAGTATTTCAGATACTTTGAAAATAACAGATGCTCAGGGATGTACCTCTGGAGTTTAACAAATATTCTGTCTTGCCATGGTTACTTTTTGATAAATAAAATACACAGATAAAACAAGAGCCTCCTT
>NW_006997032.1:0-846 GCF_000164805.1 Carlito syrichta | reverse complement strand
CTCTTCTAGCCTGTGGTGATTCTGTAACTAAGCCTGCTGCTATTCTAATTGGTTTTTCCTGGTAGGTAGCCTGACCTTTCTCTCTTGGTACCTTTAGGATTTTTTCTTTTATACCTATTATGTAAGCAAATTACTATGTGTCTAGGAGTTGGTCTTTTCAATTGATGTCTTGCAGGGGTTCTCTGAATTTCTTGTGTTTGAATGGTAACATCTCTGATGAGATGAGGGAAGTTTTCTTGAAATGTCTATTCCAGGGTGGTCTCTGTTTCTCTATCTACCTCAGGAACTCCAACTAATCATAGATTTGACTTCTTGATGTAATCTCACATCTCTTAGAGGTTTTGTTGTGTCGTTTTAAGCTTCTTTTCCATGTTTTTAACAGTTTAAGTTAGTTCCATATTTTGGTTCTCAAGCTCTGAGATTCTTTCTTCTGCTTGTTTATGCTTGATTTATGACAGAACTGGTGGGAGTGTGAAAATCTCTGCAAGGGTGAGTGTCCATAAAGATAGTTAGCATGAGTGTCCATAAAGATAGTTTCCTTGCTTGTCATTTTGTTATTTATTTCATTTACTGTGTTCTTTATTGCTGTCTTTTAAGTTATCAACTCCTTCATTCTTGTGTCTCCTAATTTCTATTTATCCTCTCTATTAATATCTTGATATCTGGGTTTGTGATTTGATACCAGTTATTTTGGGAGCTCTTCATTGTCTGATTTCTGAAGTTGTATTCTCAGATGCTGTCTTCCCAGAAGTCTGGATGGGGCCTATAGTCCTCCTTTGGTTCTTCTTCATTTGTGATGGTTTTCCTCCTGAATTAATTCTGTTGCCCAGTTAAGGGGCGGGGGGG
>NW_006997031.1:0-853 GCF_000164805.1 Carlito syrichta | reverse complement strand
ACAGCTCCTTCCATAGCTATCAACTCGGTGGGCTGCTCAATGCTTTGTCCTGCAGTGCCTATGACAAGACACACGACTGTTACCAGGGACAGTACTCCTGGAAGTCACATCACTATTAAAAATAATGATTTCTATGTGGTTACAAAAGACCTGCCATTGATCAGGGAGGTCCTTATAGATAGAAATAAATGATGGCCAAAGTGGCAGCAATAATAGTAGCAGTAGTTAGTATTTAATATCCAGTAATAATTAACTCTACATAATAAAATATCTATCAGGAAGGACCCTATTGTTACAAATGTCAAAAGTTGCCATCATTTAGCTGGAAGAAAATTATTTTGAAAACTCAGCAACATTTGCTATTCAATTGTGACTTACCTTCCATCTTCAGGGAAATATAAAGAAGGGAAAATCCCCACATCTGCTATAGGACACCACGAGTCTGAAACTTCATCTCTGGTTCCTGTGCCAGTGGAGTCTGAAGAAGGTGAACTCTCCATATGGATGAGTAAGTTCAGTCTAGGTGCAAAACCCAAAAGAAATACAGGGGGAGGAGCTCTTTCTCAAAGGGATGACTTTAAGCTTTCTTCCACAGGAGCAGCTATGAGTTCTCTTACAGGAGGGTCTTTCTCTCTCTCTCTCTCTCTCTCTCTCTCTCTCTCTCTCTTTAATTTTAAAGCTGCGGGCTACAATTCAGGGTTAAGTACATAAGTGGTCATCATACAGGTAAAGTTTGGGTACCCTTATTGATGCTATGTGCCTCCCTCCCCCCAACATTGTCTCACCACTGCCAATCCCTTTCTTATAAATATTATGATAAAGATTCTGTGTTCACTTAAACAGGAGTGTCTTT
>NW_006997030.1:0-874 GCF_000164805.1 Carlito syrichta | reverse complement strand
TTAGTGCAGCAAACACCACCCAGCCTCCCCTTACCCTCAATCTCACCACTCTCTGCCTCCCATAACATGAAACAGCTGTGTCTGGACCCACACACACCATGCTGTGTACTACTCCCACCTTTGTTCTGGCTGAGATCAATACCCTTCCCTTACCCTGGTCTTGGTGTACCTGGCAACCCTCTTTCTGCCCATCCTTTAAGAGTTCATTCAGCTGCCATCTTCTTCTCCCCTTCCCATCACCAAGCTGAAGTTGCTTCCCCTCCTCCATGTCCTCAGGATGCCCCTACCCATCTCTGTCATTGTTCTTACCCTACACTGTTCTTACCCTGTCATTGTTCTTACCCTGCTGTTACAATGATTGATTTGTCTATTTCCCCTAATTGGCCACTAGAGCTGGCCCCAAACTTTATTTACCTTCGTTCTCTAAATGCTTAATGCAGTGCCATGAACAGATGCTCAACAAATACTTCCTGAATGAGGAAGCAAGTTTACCTTCAGATATACTCCTGGTTTCCTGTGTAAACTCAGGAAAATTCCTTAACCTCTGTCAATCATTTTCCTTATGGAGGCTGGTTGGCTCTGTCAGCCGGAAGCTACCATAATTCTACAATGCATGCATTTCTAAAACAAGCATTTGCAAATAGCGGCAGAAATGAAACTTCTGGCTGATTAAATCCAAAATCTTTTAGTAAAGTGTTGCACGTCTTCTATAAGCTGAATCCTTCCTTCAACTGTGTTTCCCACCAGATCCTTTTACACCCCCATGGCTCCAGTCACACCACAAATTTTAGTATTATCCAAACATATCCAAACACACTGGAGACTTCGTAAACCTCTGGCTGTTTGTCCATTCAATTCTCTCAACATGGAGTAC
>NW_006997029.1:0-877 GCF_000164805.1 Carlito syrichta | reverse complement strand
TAAATCTTAGTATAGTGTGTGTGTGTGTGTGTGTGTGTGTGTGTGTGTGTGTGTGTGTGTGTGTGTTTATTTATTTCAATTGCTTTAGGGCAACAGTTCCCAACCTTTTTGGCATCAGGGACTTGGTTTTGTGGAAGACAGTTTTTCCACAGACTGGGGTGGGGGAACAGATAGTTTCGGGATGATTCAAGTGCACACCACTTATTTTGCACTTTATTTCTATGATTATTAGATTGTAGTATATAACGAAATAATTATACAATGCACCATAAAAAATGAGGTATGGACAGAAGTAGTAAATAAAAGCATTGGTGGGCCATGTGCAAACTAAAATAAGTATCAGATTCTGACTTAAAACCTACCACCAGATGCAGCTGTGCAATTGAAGTACATCAATTTACTTGCTACCTCATCAATAAGCTTTTGATATGAGTCTGCAAGCAATTGTTTTATTATGGTCTCTGTACAGTCAAACCTCACTGCTAATGTTAATCTGTTTTTGCAGCCACTCCCCATCACCACCTCAGCTCCACCTCAGATCATCAGGGATTAGATTCTCATAGGGATCTCACAACCTAGGTCCCTCACAGACACAGTTCACAATAGGGTTCAGAATCCTGTGAGAATCTAACATTGCCACTGATCTGACAGAAGACAGAGCTCAGGTGGTACCAGTCCATGGTACCAGTTCAAGGCCTGGGGTTTGGGGACCCCTGCTTTAGGGGATACAAATTGTTGTTGGTTACCTGGGTACATTGAACCGCAGTAAGGAAGTCTGGGCTTTAAGTGTACCCACCACAGTATGCCTGGTGGGTGATTGCTTTTCATCCCTCCACACTTTCTCATTCTCCCCTTTTGTGTCTTCAATGACCATTAT
>NW_006997028.1:0-890 GCF_000164805.1 Carlito syrichta | reverse complement strand
AGCTGGGATACTCGCAGGTGTTGGTCCAAGGTGCAGGTGGGTTTGGGTGAGAGAGACTAAGGAAGGGATAGGAAAGTCCACGTCTGTTTGCAGACCTCCCCACTCTGCAGGTGTCTGGGCCAGCGGGTGGCAGATGGAGCTGTAAAGCCTGCTGCTGTCTCATCCATTTCCCTCCCAGCTGTCTCCAGTCAAGCTGAACACAGGCAGAAACCAGAGTGCTTCCGAGTGCAACTCCTCAGCTGGGAGATGCGGAGAGCGCAAGAATACAGTTCTCCGTTTTCACTGTTTTCCATCATTCTTTTTTTTTTCTCAGCTTGGGCTTTGGGCCACCCAGTCCATCCCTTTGCAAGGAGGAGGCTTCCAGCTCTGGTGGTGGGGGGCCGGGAAGGGGCGCTTTCTCTCCCTTGTCTCCTTGGTTCATCCCAAATTATTCCCCAAAGGTAAAATCGCTCAAGGATCCGGGGTGACAGGAGAGAAAAGCTCAGTCTCCTAAGGGAGCAGATTAAGGCCCAGTCTCGGGGTGGGTGTTGAGGGAGGGTCTTGGGAGAAGGGGAAGACTTCTTAGGAGACATTGTCTCCTGGTATCTCCTTCTAGATGGTTTCCCCGAATCCGGACACCCGGAGGAGTAGGAATCTTTATCCCAGGCTCCAGGCGAGAAACCAAGGTCTGCTAAAGATACTGTGGAGTGCTCGAGCAGCCAGGAATAAAGTCTGGATTGGGAATCAAGTCTGTGAGAAATTCTTTTACTCACAGACGCTCTTTCCCCATCTAGAAGTCACTGCTTCTCCATTCCTAACCGACCTCTTGTACCTCAAAGTGGCCAGAGCTAGGGCTCCACGGCTGGGACAAGCGCCTTTTCGTCTTCCGGGCGAACACCTCCCGGCCCGGG
>NW_006997027.1:0-882 GCF_000164805.1 Carlito syrichta | reverse complement strand
GACTTCATACTGATCAATAATAAAGTCTTGGGTTTAATGCAGAAAGGCAATCATTCAGTGGCAAGGTCTCCCAATCCATAAGCAACAACAATTAAACTAAAATGTATTATAAGAAAAACTCCCCTTTTGTGGTTTGGGAAAGAGTTGCCTTTTTTACATCCTTTATACCTCTTAGACACTTGCTGAACATCATACATTCAAGATTATTTTTTATTGGAAATTGTCAAAGTTACAAAGACATGGCCTGATTTCAGCAGGAGAATAAAGTAAAAAATTGAATTATAGCCTGCTTCTGTAATTTAAAATAATCATCTCCTTCTTTATAACCCTCTATAGAAAAATTAACAGGGAGTTTCCTTCCTTTTGCTTATTTAACTACTCAATGGCTTCTTCAATATACAATTAATGAAAAACAGTACTTGAAATAACTTGGATTTTCTGTCTACTTATTTAATATTTACCACTTATTTCTTGACATGTTGGTCTGCCAGTGTCAATCATGGTCAAACTGAACCCAGAACTCATTTCTAAAAAAATGTGTCAAAAGAGAATATTTATTTTATGGAATATTGATAGTTGTTTTGTTTTTTAAAGACAAATAGTGGTATTTAACATTTATTTAACATTTCCACCTTTGAGGAAATATATATATTTGGATGGGAATGGCTAGGAAGAATGGAAGAATAAAGTAGATACACAGATGTATATAGTTCATGGGAGATCAGGTAGCTCACTCCAAACAATTCCAGTTTCAAATTCATGGTAAGATCAATACCAAAGAGTTGGTTTAAAAATATTCAACATTTTTTAAAAATAAAAGAGCAGCAAAATCAGAAATAAGAGCTGCATAGTTAAGTAGGGCCCAAAGTTGAACTGAGTTGT
>NW_006997026.1:0-923 GCF_000164805.1 Carlito syrichta | reverse complement strand
TCCATTATTTTCTACATTCCATTACATATGTTTTTGACTCTTCTAATATTTATACTTTTTAAAATCATTCCTTCTATTTTATTAACTTTTCACAATTTCTTTTTTTTTAACCATCCTCTCTTTGCAAGAAGACTTAAAAAAAATCACTGTGCTACAAATTTTTTTGGATCTTCTCACTTTGAATGGTGTCTACACAAATTTTTTTAAGTGATTTTTAATTTTTCCTTAGTATTTTGTTCTTTTAAAATCAATTGAAATAGACTGCTTTTAAAATTCAAATGTGGTTCAATGAGAAAAATTTAATAACAAATTTGGTCTACACACAAACTTTCAGGAGCACACTGAATAGATTAATAGTGTGTATTTTAAATTATAAAATAGGACATGCATTTGTTAATATAATATTTTTTCCTAAAGTACAGAATATTTAATGGTTGTTTAATATTTAATGGTTGTTTCAATATGCAACAAAAAGTTGATTTCTATTTAGAGAAAATAAAAGTGGAGTGTTGTCTTTATGTTCAATATTAGTTTGTTGTGTCCCTCTATCATAAATTGCTTTTATTTTGTAATAAATAAGTTATGCTATTTTATTATAGCTATTCTTTGGGCTCTGCTATGGACTCATAAACTAAAAATAATTTTTATTCTTAAGTTTGTAGCAAACAATTCTGATCAAATATCCTGGTCATGGCATGGACTCCATTGAAACTAAGTGTGAGTATGAACAATTGGTGAAATGTGCTTATTTCATAAGTTATTGGGGTCTTTATCAATACCCACTTTTTACTGAAATCAGTTATTAATCCTGACAGATAAATCATATTTTATTTATTTATTTATTTATTTATTTATTTATTTATTTATTTATTTATTTTGAGTTGGAGTCTCACTCTGTCGCCCAGACTGGACTGCAGTGGCCG
>NW_006997025.1:0-925 GCF_000164805.1 Carlito syrichta | reverse complement strand
GTCTGGGCAACGGAGTGAGACTCCAACTCAAAAAAATAAAATAAAATAAAATAAAATAAAATAAAATAAAATAAAATAAAATAAAATAGAAACAATTCAAACATCCATTTAAAAAAGAACTGATAAAACTTGGTATGTTCATCCAATGGAATATTAGTCAGTGATAAAAAAGAAATGACCTACTGAAAAGTCAGACACAAGAGTGCAAACTGTATGGTTCACTTACATAACATAAAAATCTTCATTTTCTATATTGATGGGAAATAGATCAGTGGCTGCCTCAGGGAGGAGGGTACAGTGGTTAACAGAAGAGAGGTGTGAGGAAAATGTCCTAGGCCTGATTCCTTATCTGGAAATGTTTTGTGTCTTGATAGGGTGTATATATTCTTTAGAAGCCATAAAAATGCACGTGAAAGAGTTGTGAATGTAAATATGCATTTATTTTACACCAACTTTTAAAAAAATAGGCATAATACTAACCATGAACTTTTAGTAGTGCCACAAATTTACACAATACACTAAAATATACTAAGAAAATATAAGTTCTTTGTTTCATGATCTGTTTTCAAGAGCTCCACTCCGCCACCTCTACAGGTAGCTGGGAAACCTAGAATTGGAAATTTACAATTCATCAATCTCTTCCAGTTTCACTAATCTCTTTCCAGAAAACATAGTAAATATACTTAAAATTTATCTTTTAGTCTCTGAGACAAGTCTCAAATTTTTATTTATTTCTAACTACTTTTTTGTTTTAGGTAAATGCCTTATCTTAGAATGTACTGCTCCCTCCCTGTTCTTTATCCTGAAATAATTTCTGGATCTTATGACAAGGCTTCTTTGCACACTCTTGAAGTAGAGAGAAAGAAGGCACAAGTTCTGTTTGGTGTCCCCAGATTCTCTCTTATCTTCGCTGGGAAGTGGCTGG
>NW_006997024.1:0-933 GCF_000164805.1 Carlito syrichta | reverse complement strand
TATTTTTGTATATTTTAAAAACTAATGATGAGCACTAGAAAATGCAGTGCTGTGATAGATATATAGTTTTAGACATAAAGCCATGTGTCTAAAAACTAGTACTCTGGATGGGTTTCCCTTCTTCTATTTGAATACCACTTTTGGAGAACTTGAGGCCACACAGCTTAGTTCAAGGCCTAGCTTGGAAGCTGTAGTAATCTACAGAGTACTGCTTACCTTTCCTTTGACCATTACTCGCACGTAAGTTGGCTGTACATCAACATCGATCAATGAGGTATCCATGTATCTTCAAAACCAAACACACAAAATCTTGACATTTTCAAAACCGGTAAGATTGAAGACGTGCAAATACAGATGTTCGCTTACAGGGCCATTTTAAATGAAGACAGTTTAAAATTCCCATGCTAAACATGTCTTTAAAAATTAGTCTTAAATTAATCCCTAGACCAAAGGAAATTCAATCTATCAGCAATTTCATTTTTAGACCCACAAGTACACTTGGCATTGATTGCCCCTAACCCAAAAATATCTGAGGTCTGAAACACCAGAGGTTTGCAGAAAACAGCTTGCCATGTTCTTTCATGAATATTTTATTTTAAGCCCCTAAAACTTGAATAGCCAGGAATGTTGAATCTTCCCCAGTTGCGCCTGCAACCACCAGCTCCCGCTTCCTTGGCGGCTGAGTCCCCTGCAGCTGTTCTGCAGCTGCCCTGATAGCCCCCACTCCTGGAAGATCAGCCTTCCCCTCCCCTGAGGGCACATCCCGCTGAATAAGCAAAGTCTTTTGTGTATGACAGTGACCATAGGATCAGGCAGCAAGTATCCTCCACGACTCACAAGCAAATGGAAGCTTTAGATGTCACATCGCTTTAACCAAATGATTATTTTTGTATATTTTAAAAACTAATGATGAGCACTAGAAAATGCAGTGCT
>NW_006997023.1:0-5309 GCF_000164805.1 Carlito syrichta | reverse complement strand
TGGTATGGAATGGAGTGGAATGGAACGGAATGAAATGGGATGGAAAGGAGAAGAATGGAATGCAATGGAATGGAAAGGAAAGGAATGGAAAGGAGAGGAATAGCATGGAATGGCATAAAGAGGATGCGAATGAAGAGGAATGGAATGGAATGGAATGGAAAGGCAAGGAGAGGAATGGACTGGAAAGGAAGGGAATGAAATGGAATGGAAAGGAGTGGAATGGAATGGAATGGAGTGGAATGGAAAGGGGACGAATGGAATGGAATGGCCAGGAAAGGAATGGAATGGAGAAGAATGGAATGGAATGGTGTGGAAGGAATTGCAAGAGAGTGCAATGGAATGGAATGGAGGGGAATGGAATGGAGTGTAGTGAAGTGGAGTGAAATGGAACGGAATGAAATGAAATGGAATGGAATGGAGAGGAGTGGAATGGTAAGGAAGGAAGATGAATGCAATGGAATGTATTTTAATGGAATGGAATGGAATGGAGAGGAACGGAATCGAATGGATGGAGAGGAATGGAGAGGAATGGAATGAATTGGAGAGAAATTGAATCTAATGGAATGGAGAGGAATGGAATGGAATGAAATGGAAACGAATTGAAAGGAGAGTTATGGAATGGAATGGAGTGGAATGGAATGGAGAGGTATGGAATGGAATGGAATGGAGTGGAATGGATTGGAATGGAAAGGAATGGAATACAGAGGAATGGAGAGGAATGAAATGGAGAGGAATAGAGAGGAATGGAATGGAAGGGAATGGAGAGGAGTGAAAAAAATGAAATGGAATGTAGTGTAATGAATTGGAATGTAATGGAGAGGAGTGGAATGGAATGGAGTGCAGTGGAATGGAATGGAGTGGAGTGGAATGGAATGGAAAGGAGAGGAATGGATTGGAAAGGAGAGGAGTGGAATAGAATGGAATAGAATGGAGTCGAGTGGAACGGCATGGACGGAATGGAATGGAGTGGAATGAAATGGAATGAACTGGAGTGGAATGGAATAGAGTGGAGTGGAATGGAATAGAATTGAATGGAATGGAGTGGAATGGAGCAGAATGGAATGGAAAGAAGGGCAAGGAATGCAAGGGAATGGAGTGGAATGGAATGGAATGGAAAGCAGTGGAATGGAGATGACTTTAATGGAATGGAATAGAATGGAGAGGAGTGGAATGGAATGGAATGGAACGGAGAGTAATGGAATGGAATGGAATGAAATGGAGTGGATTGCAACAGAGTGAAATGGGAGGGACGGGAATAGAATGGGTCGGAATGGAATGGGATGGAGACGAATGGAATTGAATGAGAGAAATGGAATGGAAATGAATGGAATGGAATGTAATTGAATTGAGAGGGATGGAGAGGAGTGGAATGGGGAGGAACAGAGAATGGAGTCGAGAGGAATGGAATGAAATGGACTGGAGTGGGATGGAATGCAGTGAAATGGAATGGGGAAGAATGGAATGGAATGGAGTGGAATGGAATGGAGTGGAATGGAATGGAAAGGAAAGGAGGTGAGTGGAGTGGAGTGGAATGTAAGGGAGTGAAATGAAATGGAATGGAATGGAGAAGAATGTAATGGAAAGGAATGGAATGGAATGGAGAGGAAAGAATCGAATGGAATGGAGTGGAATGCAGAGAAAAGGAATGGAATGGAGAGGAATAGAATGGAATAAAATGGAGAGTAAAATATTGGAATGCAATGGAAAGGAGACGAATGGAATGTAATGTAAGGAATAGAGTGGAATGGATTGGAATGGAAAGGAAGGGAATGGAAAGGAATGAAAAGGAGAGGAATGGAGAGAAATGGAATGTAATGGAACCGAGAGGAATGGAATAGAATGGAATGGTGTGGAATGGAATGGAATGAAATGGAGAGGAGTGGAATGGAATGGTGTGGAGAGGAATGGAATGGAGAGGAGTGGAGTGGAATGGAGTGGAATGGAATGAAGAGGAAGGGAATGGAACGGAATTGATTGGAATGGAATGGAGAGGAATGGATTGGAATGGAATGGAGTGGAACGGAATGGAATAGAGGGGAATGGAATGGAATGGAACGGAATGCAGTGGAATGGAATGGGGAAGAATGGAATGGAATGCATTGGAATGGAATGGAATGGAGTGTAATGGAATGGAATGGAGTGGAGAGGAACAGAATAGAATGGAATGGAGAGGTATGGAATGGAATAAAATGGAGAGGAAAAAATTGGAATGCAATGGAAAGGAGAGGAATGGAATGGAATGGAATAGAGTGGAATGGATTGGAATGGAAAGTAAGGGAATGGAATGGAATATAGAGGAATGGAGAAAAATGAAAAGGAGAGGAATAGAAGAGAACCGAGAGGAATGGAATAGAATGGAATGGAGTGGAGTGGAATGGAATGGAATGGAATGGAGGGGAGTGGAATGGAATGGAGTGGAGAGGAATGGAATGGAGTGGAGTGGGATGGAATGGAGAGGAATGGAATGGAATGGAATTGATTGGAATGGAATGGAATGGAGAGGAATGGATTGGAATGTAATGGAGTGGAATGGAATGGAATAGAGGGGAATGAAATGGAATGGAATGGGGAGGAGTGGAAAGGAATGGAAAAAATTGGAGATGAATGGAATGGGGAGGAATGGAATGGAAATGAATGGAATGGAGTGGAATGGGGAGAACTGGATTGGAATGCAGACGAAAGGAATGGAGATGAATGAATAGAATGGAATGGAATGGAATGCAGAGGGATGGAGAGGAATGGTAAGGGGGCAATGTAGAGGAATGGAATGGGGAGGAATGGAATGGAATGGAATGGAATGGAAAGGAATGGCAAGAAATGCAATTATATGGAGTGGAATAGAATGGAATGGAGATGAATTTAATGGAATGGAATGGAATGGTGAGGAATTTAAGGAGGGGAATTGAATGGAAGTGAATGGAATGAATCTGAATGGAACGGAACGGAATGGAATAGAGAGGGATGGAGGAGAGTGGAATGGATTGGAATGGGGTGGAATGGAATGGAATGGAGTGGAATGGAATAGGGGTGGAATGGAATAGGGGTGGAATGGAATAGGAGGAATGGAATGAAATGGAATGGAATGGAGAGGAATGGAATGGAATGGAGAGGAATGGAATGAAATGGAATTGAATTATGAGGAGTGGAGTGGAATGAGTGCAATGGAACTGAATGAAATGGGATGGAATGGAGAAGAATGGAATGCTATTTAATGGAATGTAATGGAGAGGAAAGAATGGAATGGAATGGAGATGAATGGAATGAAAATGAATGGAATGGAATGGAATTGAATGGAGAGGGAAGGAGAGGAGTGGAATGGGGAGGAATGGAGGAAAGTGGAATGGAATGGAGTGGAATGGAATGGATTGGAATGGAATGGAATGTTGTGGAATGGAATATTGTGGAATGGAATGGAATGGATTGGAATGGAATGGAATGGAGAGGAATGGAATTGGAATGGAGAGGAATGGAATGGAAATGAATGGAGTGGAGTGTAGGGGAATGGAATGGAATGGAATGGAATGAAATGAAATGGGATTGAATGGAGAAGAATGGAATCCAATGGAATGGAATGGAAAGGAGAGGAAAGGAATGGAATGGAATGAAAAGAAATGGCATGGAATGGAGTGGAATGGCATGGAATGGAGATGATTGGCATGGAATGGAATGGAGAGGATGGCGATGGAGTGCGAAGGAATGGAATAGAATGGAATAGGAAGGAGAGAAATGTAATGGAGAAGAATGGAGAGGAAAAGAATGAAATGGAATAGAATGGAGTGGAATGGAATGAAATGGGGAGAAATGGAATGGAATGGAGCGGAATGGAATGGAATAGAGATTTATGGAATGGAATGGAGTGGAACGGAATGGATGGAAAGGAGTGGAGTGGAGTGGAGTGGAATGAAATCAAAAGAAATGAAATGGAATGGATTGGAGAAGAATAAATGGACAGGAATGGAGAGGAATTGAATGGAGTGGAATGGAATGGAATGGAAAGGAGAGGGAAGAATCAAATGGAATGGAGAGAAATGGAATGGAAAGGAGAGGAATGGAACAGAATTGAATAGAGAGGATTGGAATGGAGTAAAATGGAGAGGAATGGAATGGAAGGGAATGAAATGGAAAGGAGAGGAACAGAATGGAATGGAATAGAGTGCAATGGAATGGAATAGAGTGCAATGGAATGGAATGGAATGGATTCGAATGGAATGGAATGGAATAGAGAAGAATGGAGAATAATAAAAAGGAGAGGAATGGAAAGGAATGGAATGGAAGGGATTGAAGAGGAATGGAATAGAATGGAATGGAATGGAGTGGAATAGAATGGAATGGAATGAAGAGGAGTGGAATGGAATGAAGTGGAGTGGAATGGAATGGAGTGGAGTGGAATGGAATGCAGTGGAATGGAATGGAATGGAGAGGAATGGAATGGAATGGAATGGACTGGATTGGAATGGAATGGGAAGGAGAGGAATGGATTGGAAAGTAATGGAGTGGAATGGAATGGAAAAAAATGGAAAGGAGTGGAATGCAATGGAGTGGAATGGAATGGAAAGGAGAGGAATGGAATGGAATTGAATGGAGTGAAATGGAATGGAGTGGAGTGGAATGGATTGGAATGGAATGGAATTGAATTGAACAGAATGGCAAGGAATGGAATGGAATGGAGAGGTATGGAATGGAAAGAAATGGAATGGAATGGCATGGAATGGCGTGGAATGGCATGAACTGGTGTGGAATGGAATCGGGAGGAATGGAATGGAATGGAGAGGAATGGAATGGAATGGAAGGGAATGGAATGCAATGGAATGAAATGTAGTGGAATGGAGTAGAATTGAATGGAAATGAATGGAATAAAATGAAAGGGAATGGAGAAGAATGAAATGGACTGGAATGGAGAGGAATGTAATGTAATGTAATGGAATCGAATGGAGAGGAAAGGAATGGAATGGAATGACACAGAGGAGTACGGAATGGAATGGAGAGGAATGGAATGGAAGGGAGAGGAATGGAATGGAACGGATTGGCTAGGAATGGAAAGGATGGAATGTTATGGAAGGAAATGGATTGGAATGGAAAATAATGGAATACAGAGCAATCTAGAGGAACGGAAAGAAGAGGAATGGAATGGAATGGTATGATGCGAAATGGAGTAGAATGGAACGTAATGGAGAGTAATAAAATGGAAGGGAGATGAATGGATTGGAATGGAATGGAACGGAATGGAAAGGAGTGGAATGGAGAGGAATGGAATGGAATGGAATGGAGAGGAATGGAATGGAGAGGTATAGAATAGAGTGAATGGAACA
>NW_006997022.1:0-1326 GCF_000164805.1 Carlito syrichta | reverse complement strand
GCACAGAGCAGAGGGATTATATGGAGAGTGGCTGGAAGGACCAGAGAGCAAGGAAGGATCTCACAGGCCATGTGGTAGCTTTTGGACTTGATCCTGAAGTCAGTGAAGAGTGACCTAGAGAATCTCAAGTAAGATGATGACTTAATAAGATCTGTGTGTTAGGAAATCATTTTGGCTCCATTTTGGAGGAACCAGTTAGAGGTGAGGTGAGAAGCTGTGGGGACCTACATTAGGGCAGAGCGGGAAGGGAAGAGTTGGTGTGGAAAAGGAGTAAGCAAGAGAGCAAGCTTGTAGTCTAATGCAGAAGATAGTTTCTACTTATATACTTGAAAGGAGTATCATTTGTAATCTGAAGTCCTGGCTTTTATACTTAAATCCCTACGATTTTGCCTTTTAAATGCTTATGGGATGTTTTATAAATTAATGAATGAATACCACTTCTTTTAGGCAATGGTAACTGATTTAGTCTTCTTAATTTCATTTTGTCTAAACTAGCATTGAGTTGTGTGTGTTCTCCAAGCATTAACTCACAAGCAGCAGAATTGAGACAGCCCACACTTATACTGGGATGGCAGCAGGAAACCAATCTTGAATTTTAGAAATTGCCTTAGATAAGCAAGAGTCAACTGTAAATAATCACGGACCAACCCATAAGAGAAAATATTGATAGTGACTCTGCCAAGGTTAGTGTAAAAGAGTTTGACTGTATTTTAAATAGCCTTGATAGTCAAAAAAGTGTACTAGTTGATGGGCCTAGTTAAAAGACTGTATTTTAGTGAATGAAAGGCCCTTTGCTAGGCTAAGCTGGGTCTTCTACTTTGATTACATTTGAAGTTGCAGGCCCATTAATGAGAACACTTTAACTGGTTTCAGACCAATCTTTCTTCCTCTTCTCTTTACCTTTGTTCATTGCCCTCCCCTCCCCCGCGCGCCCCTTTGGCCCTTCAGCATGCACAGACCCTCCTCCATTTAAGAATAAGGGCATTTTCCCTTGGAGCTCAGTCTGAAACAGCTGCCTCTTCTGTCATCTCCCCCTCCCACCACCCTCTTGTTTTCTTCGACTTAGTTGATGGTTGGGGTAAGAAGACTTTTTTTTTTTCCTCTCTTGCCAATCTATTACACCTGCTCTCCAGGGCCTTCCCCCCCGTTTGAATGTGGGGTGATTTTGAGCTACATTTGATGTAGAAGGTACACTCTTTAAAGAACAGATCATGTATTTAATTGATTATTATGGCATGGAGGGAACAAGGTAATTGAGTATGTTGTCCACTTTCAGTATGGAAATTAAGTCAGGGCAGGCCTTTAATTATGAGTTGTGATCTTTAT
>NW_006997021.1:0-1256 GCF_000164805.1 Carlito syrichta | reverse complement strand
AAAAACAAAAACAAAAACAAAAAACAGGGCTGAGGTCAGTCTGTTATCCCAGCACTTTGGGAAGCCAAGGCGAGTGGATTGTCCAAGTCTGCGAGACCAGCCTAGGAAACTTGGTAAGTCCTCATCTTTACAATAAATAAAAAATTAGCTGGGCATGGTAGCATGCACCTGTAGTTCGGCTATTTGGAAGGCAGAGGAGGAAGGATCGCCTGAACTCAACAGGTCAACGCTGGGGTGGCCATGAGCATGCCACTGCACTCCAGTTGGGTGATGGTGTGAATCTCCTACTCAAAACAAACAAACAAACAAACAAACATCCAGGTAGACCTGTAACTTCACAATGCCTGGCAGAGCTGTTCAACAAATGCATGCTAAGGAAATAAATGTTGAGTGAATACATGAAAGAATGAGCAGACCACATTTATGTTCTTTCATTCTACAAACTTTGGGCACTTCCTCTGAGCTGGGTTCTGAAGCTTTCAGAATTAGACCCAGCACTGACCTTTAAAACCTAATGATTCAGGTTCAAATTCTCTCAGAGTGTTCACTTGTGCAAGAAACTGCATCTCTCTTCTCTGCTTTTGTCCACATAGGTCTGCAAAATAATTCAATTTTCTTTTTCAGACTACCTACAATCATTTTCCATGTCCAGGATGGCACATCCTAGCTCTGATACCCATCTCTGGGAAACCAGCTGGAATGATAGCCCTGTGGTGACATGTGCATTAGGATCTCCCAGGTAGTCCATGACCTGTGTCTCCCTTACATTTCCATTTCACTCCCACCTGGAGCTGTTGTTGCCTCTCAGCCTCCCTCTGGACTTCCAGCTCCCCTTGGGTCTGTTGTAATTTGGTCTGAAGCACATCTATGAGTTTTTCTTGCATCTTCTGTTTTCCTGTGGGATCCACGCAGAGACAGGAAGTAATTTCTTGCCACTTCAGCCAGTCACCCTTGGTCTGAGACCTGCTTTGACACTTAGTATATTTTCCTTGGGCACAGGTCATTACCTTCCTGACCCTCTGTCCCCCAATCTGCAAAATGGAGATAACAATACACCTCACTCAGAGGGTTGTGGTGAGGATAAAATGTGTTCATGCAAAGTGCTTAGTCCAGGGCCTGGCATGACAGCTCCATAATTGTGATCTGTTCTTAAATTGTCAATTAAAATCCATATTTTAACAGTACTGACCCGTGGAAATGGAAATTACTGTAGTAATAGAAGTGGAAGGACAAATAGTGTGTATACACTTGTTGTT
>NW_006997020.1:0-1477 GCF_000164805.1 Carlito syrichta | reverse complement strand
AAGGATAGCATCTGGCCCAGAGTTCAAGACGAGGCAAGAAGACCAAGAATATGCCCAAAGAGAAAGCCTGTGATTGCAGCTTTTGGTGGCCTGGGCCGAGAGGATGGCCTGAATCAGGTGATTTCAGAACAGCCTTGGCAAACTAGTGAGGAAAGAAAAGACAAGATAGAAGGAAAGAAAGAAAGAAAGAAAGAAAGAGAGAAAGAAAGAGAGAAAGAAAGAAAGAAAGAAAGAAAGAAAGAAAGAAAGAAAGAAAGAAAGAAAGAAAGAAAGAAATCCATTTCCAGAAAATCTTCTGCAATCAGTCCTTCCCTGCCCGAATTCCCCACATGTGACAGTCTTCCAACTTGACACCCTCCAGCCCCAACCCCCCCCAAATGGCTGACCCCGCTTTAGTGTTGGAGTTCCTGAGCCTCCCCGGCCAGGTTCCTGCTGGCTCTCTTCTCCAAGGTGAGAAATATGCCACAATAGGTTGGTCCTCTGACTCAGCAATGAGGACCTTCTGAAAGAAAGGCCATGGACACATCCCTCACCCAGGGACATTCCTTTCCCTGCAGTCCCGGCTAATCTTTGGATTTAATTTTGATGACCGAGACAAGATCTCACCCCATGTCCTGGGCTGATGTCGAACCCACAGTCTCAGGCCATCTACTCACCTGGGCCATTGTAGGGCCAGGGTACCAGGTTGAGCCCCTGAGCCCAGCCTGAGGTTGTGGTGGTGGAGGTGGCTTTTATTATTCTGAGATGGAGTCCCACTCTGTTGCCCTAGTCAGAGCACAGGGTCCCGCACTTGGCCACCATGGGCTCCACCGACTGGATTCCAGAGATCCTCCTGCTGTGGTATTCCAAGTGGCCAAAACGACAGGCATGTGCCACCATGCTTGGCTCATTTTTTAGCTTCCTGTAGACAGGAGGTCTAACCAAGTTAATGGGGCTGGTCCAGTACTTGGGAGCCCAAGCCATCCTCTCCCCTCAGCCTCCCAGAGTGCCAGGATGACAGCCATGAGCCCTCACACCTGGCCTCGATATGACTCCTGGGGCCCCACCATGAGGCCCACTCCCTTCCGATTACCCAGGAACCAGGAGAGGGCAGCCAGAGTCACCCTCTAAGCCATCCTCATAGAGAGGGCCTGGTGCAGGTGCATGTCTCTGTCAGGGTGCCCACCCCTCCGCCCACTTCATTCTCCATGGTGGACGCACTCTCATCCCCCAGGCTCTGCCTTGGTGAAAGGGAGGGCATGCCTCTCAAACTTTTGGAGGGCTGGGGACAACCGGGCAACTCACGCCCATCTCCTCGTCACTCAAGGAGTCTGAGACCGGATTTCCATAGCCTGGGAGTTCGAGACCAGACTGGACAACGTAGCAAACTCCCACCTCTACCCCAAGTAAAAACCTGAAAAACATGGTTGAGGGCAGGCTACGGCAGGAGTATTGCCTCTGGCCCAGAGTTCAAGACCAGGAAGGAAGACCAAAATGT
>NW_006997019.1:0-1092 GCF_000164805.1 Carlito syrichta | reverse complement strand
GCTTCTATTAAGAAATATCTTTGCCAGTTTTTATCATTGTCAGTTTTTTTCTTCATTGCAAGTGAAAAGTTTGTACTTTATCTCTAATTTATTTCCATTAGCTAAGGCACATTAGCTTTTATTAATACTGGGGACTTCGCTATTCAAACACAGTAAAATTTTTTATCATTTTAATCAGGAGTTGTATTTTTTTGTGAGAACAATATTTTCAAAAGTGTGGTCTGCAATGGACTATGGCATTATTATTATTGTGTGTATATATATTACATATCCAGAGTTAATAACTCAATAAAAATTAAATATTTTTATGCTATCAATCCTTTTTCATCAATAAACAATAGATAAGATTATATTTTGTTCTATGTCTTGCTGAAGTAAGAAAAAAATTTGGGAAATAGGAAAATAATAAATAGATATCACCAAGTAGGGGCATTCACAAAGTATATTTTTATTACATTGTATAAGAAAATAAATGCTATCAAAATTAAAGGCAGGTTTTAACATGAAAAATATGAAATGCATTAGAATATTTTATTTACAATACTTCTTTTTAGTAAGTAGTTAATATGTCTTAATTAAATAAGAAATATATTTTCAGTTTATTTCTTGTAGGTTTAAATTCCTTCAACCTGTAAAAACAAGCTCAGTATTTGTAAAAGTAATATCCTATAAATAAAAATGATTAAAACATTTCCTAAATTATACCATTATAAACACTATCAACAGACAATTAGCAAAGTATTGGGTTTCTTTTCCTTCTGAATATGCTCTTAAACACAATGCCATTGAACTGCATTGAAATGCGCATAATGGGACCACATAAGTAATTTTCTTCAATAATCTCTGAATTACTATAACCAAGCTATGGTATCATTCAAACTTTTGTAATGTCTCTTATATTTGGAGGTAATATCTATTGTTGATATTATTAAGCAAATCAGATCAATCAGACCAGGATGCTAAGCACTATACATATGTCATGATTCTGTATTTCAGAACATCCAGAATGAACTTAATTTTTATCTTTTTATAATTGACTTTAATATTAAGTTGTTATTTGTAGCTCTCTTGCTATTACTTCTCTTTCCTTTT
>NW_006997018.1:0-1260 GCF_000164805.1 Carlito syrichta | reverse complement strand
TGGGCCTCAAAGCAAAACGCTGTCTCTACAAAACAAAAAAATAAAATAGTAAAATAAAATTTAAAAAATGAAATGAAATGAAATAATTAGCCAGAATTAGTGGTTCCTGTCTAACATCCCAGTAATTTGGGAGGCTGAAGTGGGAAGATTACTTGAGGTCAAGATTATGAGACTGTCCTGAGCCTCATAGCAAAACTCTGTCTCTACAAAATAAAAAAATAAAATGGTAAAGTAAAATGAAATGAAATAATTAGGCAGAATTAGTGTTTCTGCCTGTCATCCCAGTAATTCAGGAGGCTGAGGTGGGAGGATCACGTGAGACCAAGAGTATGAGACTGGCCTGTGCCTCATAGCAAAACTCTGTCTGTACAAAAATAATAAAATAATAGAGAAAAGTAAAATAAAATAAAATTTAGCCAGAATTAGTTGTTACTGCCTGACATTGTGGCACTTTGTGAGGCCAAGGCGGAGAATAGCTTGAGGCTAGGAGTTTGAGACTAACCTGGGATTCATAGCAAAACCCTGTCTCTACAAAATAAAAAAAAGTAAAGTAAAATAAAATACAATAAAATATCCAGACTTAGTGGTTCCTCTCTGGCATCCCAGCACTTTAGGAGGCCGAGGCAGGAGGATCACTTGTGACCAGGAGTTTAAGATTAGCCTGGGTCACGTAACAAAACCCTGTATCAACAAAACAAAACAAAAAATACCAATATGAAATAAAATATAAATTAGCCAGAATTAGTGGTTCGAGCTTGTCATCCCAGCAATTTGGAAGGCCGAGGCAAAAGGTTCACTTGAGGACAGGAATCTGAGACTAGCCTAGGCCTCACAGCAAAACCCTTTCTCTACAAAATAAAACAAAACAAAATAGTAAAATAAAATATAATAAAATATAATGAAATAAAATAAAATAAAACAAAATAAAAAGCCAGACTTAGTGGCTCCTGCTTGTCACCCCAGCACTTTGGAAAGCCAGGGCAGAAGGATCGCTTGAGTGCAAATGGTTGAGATTGGCCTGGGCCTCATAGGAAAACTGTCTCAACAAAATGAAAAAATAAAAAAGTAAAATAAAATAAAATAGTAAATTAAAATAAAATAAAATAACAAAAAAAGAAATAAAATAAAATAAAATAATAAGCCAGACTTCATGGTTCCTCTCCTGGCATCCCAGCACTTTGGGAGGCCAAGGTGGGAGGCTCGCTTGAGGCCAGGATTTTGAGACTAGCCTGGGCCTCAAAGCAAAACCCTGTTTCTACA
>NW_006997017.1:0-1191 GCF_000164805.1 Carlito syrichta | reverse complement strand
GTATGGTAGCAGCTTCCAAGATGGCTTCTAAGGACCCTTGCTTCCCGGTAACCATGCCTTATATAATCCTATCCCCTTGTTTATTGGCTAGATTTATTGATTCACTTCTCATGAATACAATATGGCAGAGTTCATGGGGTATCGCTTCCAATATTAGTTTATAAAAAGAGTATTGCTTCCAATTTGGGTCTTCTTCTAGTGCTCTTTTGGATTGCTTATCCTGGAGAAGCCAGCTGCCAGGAAACCCTGTAGAGAGGCCACAAGAGTGGGCTTAGAATTGAATCTTTTGAGTCCTGCTGACTACTTTGTAGTCTTGTCAATGCATACTCCAGCTCCAGCTGAACCTTGAGATGAGTGCATTTCTGATCAACAGCTTCACTAAAGCCACATGACAGAACTTGAGCGGGTGGTGGCACCCAGCTAAGCTATAACTGGATTTCTTATGCACAAACCATAAGATAATAAAAGTGTGTTGAATGAAATCAATACATTTTGAAATAATTTGTTACACCACAGTAGATAACTAATACATTATGTATGTAAAAAGATCATTAGGAAAAACAAAGGAAATAGCTAGGAATTAAGCCTTAATTATATTGAATTTTTTTGCAATTATAGTTTTATTTCCTTACTTTTAATAAACATTTTCATGGTTGAATAATATTTTTCTGTTGTTCATTAAATGCATGATTAAATTCCTTATTCATAAGGCATGTAGTATATCATTATTCTGATTTTTTCCCTTGGGTGAATAATTTTGGCCTGTTGTATCATCTATACTCTCATGTTAGAGCACCAATGAAAAAAACTGTCAGAAATAAAGGCAACTGGTGAAGAAAATAATATATTCTTGAAATATTCTAAATCTTTACTTCCTTTTTCATGACAAAAATACTTAGACAATTACTACTTAATAAGGACTACAATTCTACAAATGTACTGTTACAATATATAGATTTGTCAATTCATAGGATTCAGAAAGCCTCAAACCTCCAAATTTTTAAAACACAAATATTTTTACTTTGTATTTTAGTAAACCAGTTGATTAATCAAAGCTTGTTGTCTTGTATATGCAGCGATGTTAATAACAACAGCATGAACATATGAGATATGCACTCTATCTTCTGTATGTTGTAGCCATGAAATTAATAATTACCATGGAAATTTTTTTTTTTTTTTTTTTTTTTTTTT
>NW_006997016.1:0-1641 GCF_000164805.1 Carlito syrichta | reverse complement strand
TTGGAATTTATGTCCAAATATGGACCTTTATTCCTTATGAATAAAAGGAATATATATTGAGATAATAGCTAAATCCACGAGAGTAGTCATTCATTCATTCAACGGTAATATAAAGAGCAACTATTATGAGCCAGACAGGAAAGTGCTGAAGGTATAGTGGAGAACAAGATGATAATCTCTCTGCTCTCATGAAGTTTACCCTCTAGATGGCTGAATACAGTATGCACTTTCCCAGAAACAGTATAATAATAATAATAAGCATCTGTGGCTTGAGATTTTGGAAAGACTATCAGTTAAGAAGGTTTAAAAGTTTGATGTGTGGAACAATTTCTAGAGACGTTCTCTAAGCTTCCATTTTTATATAAAGAATAGAGCTCCGTGAATTAGAATAAATAAATAAATAAATAAAAACCAGTAAACTAAGTAAACTTAGTAGAATAGAAATAATTCTGGCACGGGAGTCCAACCTGGATTCCAGTCCCAGCTCTACAATCAACTAATTATGCTACCATGGGCAGGACACAGCTTCTCTAAGTTTCACTATCCATAAAGCAAACAAGTAGATTTAGACTCGTGTTTTTCAAGTCACACGCCATGATCCATTGAAAATAAAGCGTCACAGTCTAGCATTTGCTATTTAAAGAAAAATAAAATAGAGCAGAGCGGCAACTGTTAACGTTGTTTGTAAGGTATTGCTTTATGAAATTTCCTTTTCAGTTTTATGCATGTGTATGCACACATGGCTGTGTGCATTAGGTTGTTATATAAAATATTATTTGTTATTATGGTTTATTCCATCAGAACATTGTGAAACTGTATTAGATGGCCTCTAAAGTTTTATTCAGAGCTTTGCTTATATGATTTTTGTAATTGTATAAGCAGATTAGGTTTAAGATTTAAAATTTCTTTAACTTTCTAAAACCATTATTGTGTAATAGAAAAATTGAAGATTATACATGAATTTTTGAGAAATGAGGAAATTGGATGGGAAAGAAAACCCTATTAATGTTTTGTTTATCTTTCAAAAGTATGTCAGTAAGAAAAGTAACTTCAGGGTGTTTTTCAGAATAAGAGCACCTTATGTAATACCAAAGTATTGTAATACCAAGGTATTAAATTGTAATACCAAAGTATTACAAAGTATTACAAAGTATCACAAAGTATTACAAAGTATGAAAATAATAATTGTCATTTTTGAATTAAATTTGTGAGTTTAGATGATTTCGAGGAGGTTAATACTCTGTATCTCTCATACATTCATAAAGAGAAAACGTGAAAATGCTATTTTTATGGCAAAATTTTTAGAAAATTCAGAATATTGCACAAATTGCCACATTCCTGCTGTTAGTTTACCTTTTATTGATGGTCATACATGGTGTGCCTTAATTTTTCACTTTTAAGAAATGATAAAATGTGGTTTATTACTCCAATTTAATTATTTTTGCATATATAAAATCAATTTTTTTAGTGAAAAGGTATAAATATTTATAAAATGAACGTCAGTTTTATTTCACATATTAAGGTTGTGATCGTAGAATGTGAAGATCAAGACACTCAGCAGAGAGATCCAAAGACCCATGAGATGTACTTGAATGTCATGAGAAGATTCAGCCAAGCATTGCTGAAGGTAACTATTAAATG
>NW_006997015.1:0-1226 GCF_000164805.1 Carlito syrichta | reverse complement strand
GACAGGGGACTGCCATTTGGAACCTCCCACAAACATGATTTCTCCTTTCGCCAGGGCCTAGCGACCTGCATTTCGGTTGCTCTCCTTCTTTGGTCTGATCAATGATTGCTCTTGTCTCGCTTCTTTTTCTGGCCTGGGTCTCCTCTCACGGCTCTACTGGGGCAGCATCGACAGCCCCAGTGAGCCAGTGGGATGCTCTTTCCTTCTCTCTGCCAACGAATGATTCCCTTCTACTCTTGTGGGCTCCCTCCATGGGCTAAGCCTAAATGCTTCCTGGGTGATTTCTGGGTTGCCATTGTTTTTCATTTGGCAGAGAGACTGGGTCTCTCCTTCTTGGGGACATGGACATGAGCTGGTACAATGCACATAGTCCTGAACATTGTGCCCTGAAAGTTCCATTCTTTTTGCTCTGAGCTTTTTCCATAGATGGAATCTAAAATAATTGGAACTGAAGGAGACATTAGATATCTGCTATTTGTAGTTGAGGGAGATGCTTTCTAGACAGAGTGTGTACTTTGCCACAGGTCAACCATAGCAGAACTTCCACCAGAAAAAACTCAGGTGCAATTCCCATATCAGACCATTGTCACTGTACCTATTTCATCTTCATTGTCAAACCACTATGCCTAAGGAACCATTCTTGAGTCCCACATGTAAGAGTGTGCCCCTCGACATCAGGAGCTACCTGTAAAGACTGGGTCCAGGCTGGGAAAGCCCTTGAGATGATGAGAGTTGATGCTCAGAATGCAATTCAGAGAATTCACCAGGAAAAAAATCTCCATGGAGTCAACAAGCAGCACAGAGAGTCAGGGTGTACCTGAGAAGATAACTTCTGTCATGAAAAGACAGAGAGGCCAGATAAAATGAGAAACAGAGAAAAGTGAGAACAGGCAGAGAGGTTCCTGAGATAGACAGTCATGTGGAATTAAAACATGTAAGTACTGGGCTTTCCTGACACCACTGGATGGGCCCTGGCAGGTGTCTCTGGTCAGTGGGGCCCATTGACAGGGACAAAGTGTATGAGTCACTTAGCTTCTAATCTCTGCACAGTTCTGGTTCAAACAGATTAAGAACATTAGTCCAGTAACTGAGTGATTTGGGGGGCAGAGGAAATGTCTGCCTTTGATACGTAAGGACTGCTAAAATCATGGCAGGGCTGGCACGGCTCTGGGAGCAGTGCGCTGTAAAGACCACCTGATCAGTCACCTACACAAAGAGCTGGGACT
>NW_006997014.1:0-1488 GCF_000164805.1 Carlito syrichta | reverse complement strand
ATGACCAGACAGTTGCCCCTACTTCTATTAAAAAATCAATTGCCATTCTCATATTTGAATGAACCGTTTTGTCACTCACTAAATTATATTTGAGTCTATTTCTGAACTCTCTACTCATTAGTTTATTTATTTCTACTTAATAATCTTACATTTTCCATCTCATTCTACTGCTTTTATCCCATCCAACCTCCTTCCACATTTCCACAGACTTTACAGCTGTACCAGACTCTTCCACATTTCCACAGACTTTACAGCTGTACCAAATACATCTTCCTATATTTCACACTTTCATACTTAAATACTCTCATTCAGTTTGCCTTAAAAGTTTTCTCCTCTTCCAGCACACATACTTATCATATAACTCTTTCATGTCTTCAAAACTCAGTTCAAACACTACTTATACTAAGCAGTTTTTTTTCTTATAGCCTCATCACGTTTTGCTATCTTTCTTCTGGACTCTTACAGAACTATATCAATATTTCTACCAGGGTAGTTTTCACAAGATAATCATTGATTTACGTATATTGATTGATTGTATACCTCTTCCTCTAGAAAGTGTCCAGAAACAGTGCCTTATTCAACTTATATCCCCAGTGCCTGAAGCTTAGTGGGTGCCCAATAAATATCTTTGTGATCAGTAAATGTCTTCAAGTGAATGAGTAAGTTTATTCTATTAAATGTTGTAAAATGTTCAGTGAAAGAGAAAACATGATATTTCCTTTAATATAATTTAAAGCAGTTTCAATCAAAGGCCTGAGCCATGTGGTAACTTATAGAAGCCAAAGAAGTGAACAAATGTTTCCCTTTTGTTGATATCAGTTAGAAAAGAGAAGTGGATGATTTTATGGCCAAAGGTAACCTTTTTCTGTACAAAGCACTTTTTAAGATATATGCTCAGAAGAGGGGTGCAGGAACAAGGTGCATTTATTCACTTGGTTTTACTTTTTTTCTTCTTGTTATTGACCCTGAAAACAGAATTCAAATATTGGTGTGGAGAATATGAGTTTGATAGAAAGTGTCTCCCTTTGGGAACACAGAGGGACATTGGACTTCAGAGGCAGTGGAATGGCATTGTAGGGTAGAAAAAGTTCACCTGTGGCCCTAGTGATGGGGAATTGAGTAGCGGAGACTTGAAAAGTATTTATGCAACAGTCATTGCTTAGAATAGTGAATCTTTTACAGCCAGAACAAACAAGCAAGGAAGCAAACAGCCTCTAAAACATAAACAACAAAAGGGTTGTATCTGAGTCAGAGAATTTATATCCCAAAATTATTTCTGATTCTGAGAACATAATTATTTCATTCAACAAATATTTAAGTCCATATGATATGCCCGAGATTGTTTTAGGCTCTGAAGCTATAGCAAAAAGCACAACAATGTCCCTGCCCTTGTTGAAATTACAGAGTGTCCTGTGTTTGGTCTTGTGAGGAGAAATGGGTCAATGATCTAAATTAAAAGTAGGATTATGTGGAGGGTAAGTAATATAT
>NW_006997013.1:0-1366 GCF_000164805.1 Carlito syrichta | reverse complement strand
TCACATCTGTCGCCAGCAGCTGGCACAGTGTCTTATACCTACTCGGTGTCAGCTAAAATCTGTTGCTGAGTGAAATTTTACTCTCAGTATAGGTGCTGTAAGTATTTGGTCAGTACAATTTGCTAAAAAGCAAGTCAAGGGCAATACAAGTTCACGTGGATGGTGGAAGAGTCTATGAGTAGTTACACATGCTCTGACTTAGCTTCTGCTCTGTCTCCTGTTCAGTCTTGCTGCAATTCATGAAAATGACGATAGGGCTTAGAGTTCGATCCTCATAAAATACAGGGAAAAAATGTAATTTTACAAACATATACTGAGGCGTGACTGCATGTCAGGCGGGGTGCTTGGCTCTCACTGCCCCAGCATGTTAGGAGCTCTCCATTTAGTAAAATCTATAAGTCAGCTGTCTTGTTTACTTCCCCACCAGCAGATGTTACCTAAAGGACAATAAAAGTCGGGTGGTTGCCCATCTCTTAACAGTGTTTATAATGAAATGTACTTGTGTCTTTTTACAGATGAACAAGGTTGGAATGCTTATTAGCTGATCAACCACTATGAAATGACTACTTTATTAAAAAAAATAAAATGGCTGAAATGGTGTTATGTACATATTCATTCCCTGTCTAGTATTCATTTTGTAAGTGTAAGTAATAAATGTGAAGACATTGCTTATTCATTTTGCTGGATATTTTTTGACAGTTATCTTTGAAAAATTATTGAAAAGATTCTTCCATTTTTCTTTATCACCATGATAGTCAAGAAGTTCTGTCTCGAGTCCAATTGAAATCTCTCCTGCTTTATTAAACCAATTTCTGCTTGTTTGCGCCTCTGTATCCATGGAGAACAACTGATCAGCATCCTTCATATAAAACCCTTTATATTCTTGGAGACAGTAATTTCCTGTGAAATATTTAGTTGAAAGTTCCATAAACTTTAAGAGACAAACAAGGGCTATGGTTAGTTTATACTTCATGAAAATATTGATCTAGAGCTTTAAACATGAAGATAGTTATATTTGCTTCTCCATGTGACAAATTAACTTTAGCCTCCCCCTTGAAATAGCATTTAAGTTTCATCATAATACATTTAAATTATGCATTTCTTGTCAAGTGCATTTAATTATTTTGAAAGTGCACGCATATAGCAACTCTCTTTGGCATCTCTTAATTTCTTGGTAAATCTTTGTGACTGCATTCTATAATTTAAATGTATGATTATCCCAATATAAATCATTAATCATTTCTAACTGATTCTGGCAATGGAAATCTGATTATGGATAACCAATAAGAAAATATTTCTGTGAGCTACAGAAAAAATATTGTCTCTTGGGGTTGAGTGATTTGATTGCATGAGGAGTTTTTTTTTA
>NW_006997012.1:0-1396 GCF_000164805.1 Carlito syrichta | reverse complement strand
GTTGTGTCCTAGACTCATTTTAGTGAAAAGTGGCTCAGATTACAGAAGTCAAACAACCAGCACCTCCACCTTCCTGTCCCTGAGAGAACTGTTGCACGTGGTAACCAAGTCAGGCATGGCTTGTCTGCTCTGCCCTTCACCCTGGAAGGGAGTCACCAGGGCAGCCTCTCGACAGGCCTCTCGGGCTTCTTCAAGGGTTGTGCACCACTCACTCAGGGTTAACCAATCAGGGCCAGGCCTTGCTCTCACAGCTCACCAGGGTGTAGCTCTTCTGGAAATGGGTGCCGTCGCTGCGGAAGATCTGTGCCAGGGCAGTCTTGCCCACTGTTGGGTCTCCTGTGAGGTCAAAGAGGAAAAACATTGCTTCAGTCCCCATCTGACTTGAGAATCTCATGCTGCAGAACCAAAGCTTCAATGAGTTTCCAGAGGAGATGCATGCGGCTCTCTCAGGAGTGTGTTCTGAGGCCGCGGGCAGGACATGGGTCCATGAGGCTCATCTGCAGAGCTTGCGGCGGCCGGGCACCCTTCTGCACCGCTAAGCCTTCCAGTCGTGGGAACTGACCCAGAAGGTAACGGAGCTTGCGGAGGGCTCTGGAGCCCTGGAAACAGAGCTGCCACTCGTCCACTGAAACATGCCCTGTGGGGAAAAGCTGTCACTTCCACACTGGAATTTCCTTTGAAGTCTTGGAGGTAAAGAAGTGTGACTGGTACAGACACGGAGACTCACCTGACAACAGATCCAACCTGCATTTAGAGCTGCCAACTGAATGCCATTTTTGAGGGGGGAGTTGGGAGGGGTTTCTGCAAAAAATGAAGCAAGATTATCAGAGGCTACGTTCCTTGTCCTGGAATCCACTTCCATGCGGTATGTTCCATCTCCACTGCGGCATGTCCAGCTGGGACCTCTGAGGCTTCACCTCCCGGGGGGCCTCTCTACCACCTCTATTTGTAATAGCAATCACTTCACACCAGCGGGGTTTATCTCCTTGGCTTTCCTTTGTTGGTCAACAGCCCTAGAAACTGGTAGCTCAAAACTAAAGGCTTATGTTGCAGTTTTCAGCCTGAACCTTTCATGAAATTGCTGAGTCTTTCATGTAATCTGGAGCTCCCCTGTGCCCATCACAGGCGCTAGAAACTCTCTCTGCTCATCTTCAATTCCCCTCGCCCTCCCCACAGGCCATATCATCAGCTTCCTTGGATGCCAGCTGTTCTAATTTGCAATGCCTCTTCCACCCTGAGAGTCTTCCATCGATTCCTGCTCCACCGCCCCCAGAACGCCTGTCTCTGCCTGCTCGCCCACTTGATCCCTAGCAGAACCACCACGGCACCTCAGCCTTCAGGGTGCTCCTGCATCCACTGGTATCCTCTCTTCTCCGTTGTGCCCCATCTCACAGTC
>NW_006997011.1:0-1426 GCF_000164805.1 Carlito syrichta | reverse complement strand
ATTTAGTTGACCTAGAACAAGGTTTTCCTAGAATTCCTCACAGAGGGAAATTGGAGAAACACTCATGAAAAGGTGAGGCAACAGGAGCCTAGGGAAGTGAGGAGGTTTGCCCGCGCCTCCCTCCCTGCTGGGAGGAGAGGAAACCCTCAGATGGGCGGAGGTCACGCTGGATCCTGGTGGGCTCTTGCATTGGGCTGGTCACCTCAAAGTCCAGTCCCCGGGCCTCCTCTCCTTCCCGACTCCTCCGAGAGTGGGGACAGTGGTTGTGTGAGGTCTGGACCCTGGAGTCTTCAGGTGTTAAAGTTTTTCTAATAGCAGATGATATGTTCCCAGACAGTGAGGCTCTTTTAAAGATTATTTGGTCCTAGACAGTGAGGCTCTTTTAAAGATTATTTATTCCTGTTCTTACCTCTGTCCCCTGAGAACAGGAAAAAGAAAAGCAATGTTTCCATAACACTTAAGAGTGCCTGCAGATACAGAATATATTTATTTGTGTGTCATTCATTTCCCCACAAGGAAGCGAGCCTGGCATCGTGAGAACACCTCAGTCGTGCAGGTGTGCAGCAGGTGGTCACTGGCTGGACAGACAGAAAGTAGGGGGGCGAGGGGGAGGAGTCACAGCAGCCTGCCTGGGCTGAGATTGGAAAGGTGGATGGAGGGGGTGGCATGACCCCATGGGATTCTGAGTTGGAAGAGGCCTCACTGCTTCTAGGCCCTCGAAGGGCTTCCGTGGGCATGGATCCCTTCGAATGGGTCACGTGGGAGAGGGTGGCTGGAAGCCTGACCTTCCTGTCCCTGTCGTGGCCTTGCCCTGTGGCCGCACTGAGCCCTTGCTCTGTTGTGGCCGTCCCGCCCTTTCTCATCATCTTGTTTAGTATCCAGAGTGGCTGTGTCCTCTCAACCCTGTCTCAGCCCTTGTGTGTCCATGCATACATATATGTGCGTGTTTATATATTTTTTAATCATAGGCAAGTTATCTAGACATCTCCGGCTCCGTTTTCTCACCTGTGAGATGAGAATAATAATAGCCCTTCGTGGAGCTGTGGTATAAAAGGCTTAAAATAGTGCTTGGCACGTGGCGCCCTATGAAATTTAGCTGTGGCATGTATGTACAGAAATACAGAGATCCCGTTCCTCCAGTTTTCAGAGAACATCACAAGCGTCTGTAGATCAACTCACTGCTCAGTTACAAGGCCACACACACTTGTTTTGCTTAAGTGCATAATATGTCATTTGTAATTTTCACACATTACAATCCACGAACGATGCTAGGTCCTGACCACACTGGCATGGTGCAGAGTCATTCCAAAGTGATGCAGGTGGGCTGGTTACCCCTGACTGTCTGCCTGGTGGATAACCAAGTTCGGGCCACAGTTTTTTACAACTCACATTTGATTATAGAAAAATGGACATGGCGCTCTGGCTT
>NW_006997010.1:0-1540 GCF_000164805.1 Carlito syrichta | reverse complement strand
TCTTGTGTTTAGTTGCTGAGGCCAGATTCTAAATAGGTATGAGGAATATAGTGAATAATAGCCTTGATTCTATTTACGACTGAATATAACTCTTAAAAATAATATATCGTTGACTATGAATAAAAGCAAGGTCTATAACAAAACAAATTATACCAATATGGAATCCACATATAAACTTCAGCTATTATAGGTCTTTACTTAGTTCTACCCTATTAATTTTAATCCTCTTTTAAGAATGTATTTATTCTATTATTCTACCATTTCTTTTCCTTTCCATTCCTTTCCCTTTCCATCCTTTTTCTCTTTTTATTTCTCTTCATTTCCTTTTTCTATATTAACTTAGTAAACAAATGAGTCCAGAGTGTTTCAGTAACACTTGCTTTAATTTTTTCCTGCATCAAATCCTAGGATAGTTTTGGTATTAAAGCAGTTGAGTACATGCTTGCTAAAAATGTAAGGCTGTTTGAATTTTTTTCATAGTCATTTACTTTAGACCTCCACATGGTTAGTGTGCATGTTTCTGCTTATTTTCTTCATGTATGATTCATACAGGAGCCATACTGAATATATTTAATGAAAGAAGGTTCTATTTACCAGTCAATATACAGACATTTTAATAGTTAAGTAAAGCCATAGCAATATCCTTCTTTTAAGGAGAATTCTGACCACTTCCTCTTACTTTTTTCTAGTCTCAGTAAATTTATTTTTCTAACATTAAAAAAGTATATTTAGGAAAGTATCCTTTTAAAGCACACAGACTTTTTGTGGTGGGTGTCTCCCCTTCCACTTTAAAATCTAGACTTTCTGTTGGGATAGTTTTCTTAAAATTATATATAATTCTACTCTTTATATCCTTTATCATTGGGAGTAAGTCTGGAGAAAATTTAACTCAAATATATAAGTTATCTACAGCTTTTGGGAGAAGAAAAGATCTGGAAAATGTTTCAACTAATAATAAAAGATAAACAGGAATTTTTAAGATTAAATATTAATTGTACTGTTATTTTCATGATTTATATAATTTTGATATAAGCAGTTTTCATATTTTCAAAACCAATTTGAATGTCTATTCTCTTCTACCTGTGGATCTATGGAAAAGGAAAACAATCAGATATGGTGCATTACTTGAAAAGAATTGCATTTTAAGAAGGGAGGCAAATAAGTAGACAAATATTTTGACACTAAATACTTACATAATAGCATTTCTCTTTTTTCTTCAGCTAACAAGTATTTTTTTTCTCTTTCTTTTACTGAATTCCCCACTTTGTTTATTTTTAAGTATCATTTAAAAATATTTTCTGTTTTTCACTCGTGGACAAAATATGGCCAATATAAAGTTGACTTTTTTAATTATTGAGATTTTCTATGTGATCTAACATATACTTATTTTTACTGTTTCCAGGGAAAATTTGTTTATTGAGCATTTCATATTATTAATTTTATTATCTTCTATTTGAGCTATATATTTAAAGTACATTTATTCTGAAATAAAATTTGTCTGATTAAGTTAGTAGGTATATAACAGATTTTTTTTTTTTTT
>NW_006997009.1:0-1706 GCF_000164805.1 Carlito syrichta | reverse complement strand
TTTCCAATTTATTCAACTTCACCTCATATTTGACATTAATAGTTTTCATTTAAAAATGCACAATCATGCAAGTGTATGCATAAGAGCTATTCTGCCAGGTAGTGAAGTGTGACTTTGAGAGTGTAACTAAGCTGAAACAAGTGGCAACATATCCTTGCCATAATTGCTCCCTCTTTGCTTTCAGAACCCATATAAGATAAACATTCTCACTACAGCAGAGTCCCATCCTATACTGCATCATGAAGTTAGGAAAGAAGCTGACATAAAGAAAACTCACATGAAATATGAGAGATGACTTCTAGCATTGGAAGAACTGGTCATGTGGGAAGCAATTCGATTTTTTTCTGTGAACTAGAATTCATGGGGGGAAGTTATAGCAACAAAGTTCTTCAGTTCTGATACGGTAGGGCCAATGCTTGTCTTAATCGTCACTTGTAGTAGATTGATTACAATGGCCCCAGTTGTCCATGGCTTCCTGCCCTCATGCCCAGCAATGTGACTTTTCAGCTCTCCCCATGAAGATGTGGATTCTATTGTCTTACCTCTTATTTCTGAGCTGGACTTGTCATTGGTTTGGCTAATAGATTGTTGTAGAAATGACAGTTTGCAACTTCTGATGCTAGACCTTAAGAAACATGGCATGTTTCTGCTTGTTCTCTTGGTACTCTGCAGTTATATCTGCTGGAGAACAAGGGGTATGTGGTCCCATCACCCTGTTGCCCTAGAGAACAGTCAGCCAACTTCCAAGCATGTAGATTAGGTCTCCCAACCAAATGCCAGCTGAACAGACATGTGAGTTGGTAAGCCTGGCTCAGATCAGTAGATCCACCCTGATCTATAGAATTGTGGTCAATAATAAATGCTTATTGTTTTAAGTCACTGAATTTTAGAGTGGCTTGTTATGTAGCAATAGCTAACTGATACACCACTGTGATTTTAAGATCTAGCAAAAACACTTACCTGTTACAGAATAAGCACTTAAAACGTATTTTTTTGAGTACAAGCATATGTGAAAGAATGATCATGTCACTAATGAGAAAATCTGAGCTATCCAAGGATAGATGAACCCTTTCAAGAGATTGTGTTTTCAACTTGTTCATATTTGGTCTGTAGGAATTTCTTTTTTGGTTCTTGATTCCATCATTTATTTTTCAATTATTTCCTCCCTGCTTTGTGTCAAATGCAATTTTAGTGTGCAAGTGTCTACACACACAAACATTACTTTAGCACAGTTCAGTCTCACTCACTGATATCTCCAGAGGGTCCTGTGATGGTGGTGAGCTGCAGCAGTGTGAATAGCTGAACTGGTCTGTTGGAAGGAGCAGAGAATGAGAATTAGGAGCCCTGGAATCTTGTCCCAATTCCTGTAATAATTTAGAATGTCATGCAAGCATGTTCACTTTAATAATATTATGCATTTCAAATTTTTTCTCCAGTCCCTCATAACTCTTATTTGTAAAATTGAAAAAGATAATATTTGCCTAATATATCACATGAGAGTTTTGTGATGATAAAAAGAAATAACAGATTAAATATATTTTTATCAAACCCAATGTGCTTCCATAACATTTATTTTACTTAAATACCAGCTATTATTAGCCCAAGACCAATGTTGTGAAGCATATTGTCAATTTTAATTCTAATTCCCACTTATGTGGAACACATTCCCTCAGGATATTTTTTAACCTTTTTTTTTTTTTTTTTTT
>NW_006997008.1:0-1797 GCF_000164805.1 Carlito syrichta | reverse complement strand
CGTTTTCTGGAAGACTGCTTAAGTTTAGGAATCATGTGTTAATGCTTCCTTTGGGAAACAAAATTATGAATTCTCCCATTTGTGTGAAAGGCTACAGAATTATTATTTTTGTTATTAGCTATTATTTAGTAAATGTTTTACTCAGGTCTAAGCATAGAGCTAATACTTCACATACATTTAACTTAGTCCTCACAGACAGGTAGTATCTCTACAAAAAAATGAAGAAATTAGAATTGAAAGGTGACTTGTCCAGGATCACACAACTAGGAAGAGGAGGAGTCAGGATGAGTCTGACTACAAGGTGACTGTTCATAACATCTCTATTGAACTGGCTCCTTTTGTACAGGGACACACACATCTTCTGTTCCTATTGAGCTGCTAACATTTCTAACTAAGTCAGGAACCATACAGATCTTGAAGAATTAACTAGACTTTGTGAGCGTGTGGCCTCTTTCACAATGGAGAGCACATGTGTAATTCGTCTGAAGTTCCCCGGTTAGACTGCGAGGCGTGAGATGTAGCACCTCTATGGGGAGGCGCCACGCTGGACAGCACAGGCCTGCATGTTCGTCTGCAACACCATCACCCCAAGTTTGTTGAGGTCCATGGTTAAGTTTCAAGCAGTGCTGACAGGGCCCCTACAGCGACTGTCTGGAGCACGGGTGCCCTGAAACTCCCTAGCTCTGGGTTTGCATCCGTGGTGCTCCCTCCAACCTAGCTCCCAGGTGTCCCAAGGTCTCCACCTTTGGAATGCCACCTGCCAGGACTGCCTTCACCTGCCTGTGCATCACACTACCTGTTCAGTAAGCATGTATGAACTGTGATTATGTGTCAGTCACTGTGCATGCTCCTACACCAGAACGACCAGAGCCCAATAATACAACCCAAGCACCTCCAGTCATGTGAGCAAGAAGGTGGCATCCCATGGAGCCGGGGCTCTGGCAGGTGGGGATGTGGGATGCACAGAGCACAGGGGAGGATGTGGCTGCTGGAGACGGGCAGGGCAAGGGACTTCACAGAACTGAATGTGAGCAGCAATTCACATGGCAGATGATAAAGACCTAGACAAAGACAAGGGAGAGTGTTTTAAAGGGAACCAATCTGAGAGACGCAGATCTCGGGAGATAACACGGAGGGATACTGAGATGGCTCTGGGAGTGTGAGTCATGGGGTACTCTGAGGAGCACTGTCTAAATGAACTTCCTGCAGTGATGTGAATGTCCTGTACAGTGACATGGGCCAGCAAGGTGGCCCAGCCACACAGTGTGCTGAATCAGTACTTGAAATATGGCTAATGTGGCTGAGGAACTGAAAGTTTTATTTATTTCATTTTAATTAGTGGCAATTCAAACAGCAACATGTGGCCAATGGCACTGGTATTGCACAGGACTGCTCTAAGTTTTCTGGCTTGAGATAGAGAAAAGAAACACTGCAATGAAAAGCAGGTGGACACTCAACTAGCTGTTGAATAAAAGAATGAACAAATCATTGAATAGAGAAACAAACTGGGTGATCTTTAAGGATTCCACCAAATCCCATCAAAGATGTACCTATCCTCACTCATTCAGGTTCCAAATAATGACCACAACATTGTGCCTCCAAATGTAATCATGCTGTCCCCAGATCTCAGTCTGATTGTTAAAATGCCAACACTAAACAAAACTTCAGCGAAAAAAGAAAAGAAAAACTACATCATGAAACCACAGCAAGTCACTATTTAGTGAACAATCATAAAACAAAGTCAAGCCAGGATAAATAACTACCTAATTTAAAATACCTTATCTAAAAAGATGAAGG
>NW_006997007.1:0-2047 GCF_000164805.1 Carlito syrichta | reverse complement strand
GCTCCTAATTTTAATCAGGATGCCTCTAATGATTCAAGGTTAGTATGAGGTTTGTTCTTGATTTCAGATAGTCTTTATAACATTTAGAAAGTGTCTTCATATTCTCAATTCACTACACATTGTTGTGTGCTTCTTTTTCTAATTAATGTGGGATGGGCGATAAATTTCATTAAATAACTTCTCGAGAAGATTAAGAATGTTCTTTCTGTAATACATGGATAAGATGTATTGAAACAATACCACTAACTTTATAATAGCCTTTTATTTCAAGAATAAAACCTATATGTTCATAGTACACTCATCTTTAAATACAATTTTTGATCTCAATTTCTTGACATTTTATAAGTGTTTTTTTCATTTATTTTCATAATTACAGGTGAATAGCTAGTTCTTTCTTCTGTGCTACCATTGTCACATGTTGGTGAAATAAATTTGTGAATATTTTTGGCCTTTTTTCTGCCTTGGAACAATTTCAATATCACAGGAATTATTTCATAAAACTATAAAATATGTAACACTGTCTGAGTCTGGGGTCATTTAGAATCATAGTTTTTCTAATACTTTTAAAATTTTCATGTTTTATTCAGGTTTTTCATTCTTCTGGAATGAAATATTTGATCATGTATATTTTCATTAAAAATTTTGTTTTGTTTCGGTTTTAGATAGTCAAATGTATCCATATGGAGTTTTTCATGACTTATTCTTAAACAAAAATTTAAAAAATTGTCTTTTGACTGTATCAATGCTACTCTTCTTTTCTAAAAAGCTCCTAATCATTGTTTGTCCTTTTTCCCTACAATTTATTTGATTGTGTTGTTATTTCTGCACTCACTAAAATTTCCTAAGTTTTGTGCTTAATCAACTAAATTCATTTTGATGTTTTAAAAATACAATTATTCACTATTATTTATTTCTCTGTGAGTACAACTTTGGTGTCATTCTCTGTTATTCTCTACATGTTTTCTTTATTTTCATAAGGTTTCTAATAAACATATTGCAGTTTTTATTTTCATTTAAACATAGGAATTAGATAGTCCTTTTAAATAATTTAAATTAGTATATCTTTCCTTTCATTATTGTACTTTTCCAGGATTATTATTAATGCCTATTGGTATAAGGGTTAATAACCTATATAATTTCTTCTTGGTAAAGGTTAATTTATTTATGACTTGCTAACATTCACTAAATTGTTTTAACTGTTATTACCTATAAATCTTGAAGTCAGCCCTTTAACTCTTTGGAGAAATGAGTTAAGATGTAGAACATGAGCAAGCATATTTGTTCTCCATACTCCACAAGAGAGGCAAAGACTCTAACCTCATGCTTCTCCATCCTTCACACCCATTCTATAAGGACCCATGTGCTGTGGCCTACTAGAAGTGGAGGGCCAAGTTTTACATCATCAGAAGATGTAAGGTGACTTTGTTTACAAACTTTGCCCTTTGTCTGCCCATCCCTAAAAGAGTTAGGAAAGATTTCTGCTGCCATTCTGTCCTAAGCCCACTTAGGGATGTAAAATAGATCAAATTGAATAACAAGTGAGAAAATGTCATGTTAACAGTTCAGTGCTGCACAAACATGGAAAGTTACTATTTGAAACTGAATTTGGTAACAAATTAATAATATCTTTGAAAATTATAGTATATTTTCCAAATATTTTTTAATCCTTTTAATAAGAACAATTATTACTTCTTACAATTGTATACTTTTAGGGAGTTTTCTAAAATATTTGCTCATCTGTTATTTCATGTAACCATTTTAAACTATCGTGGTCTGTAAGGATTTGTATTATTTGACAAATGAAATATTAAGCATCAGATAGCAAATACAATGTTAAGGACCAAGAGAGTAAATTTTGTGCTAAATTTCACAGAGATAATGGAAACAGTAAAAGAGAATGAGCTTGGCCTCAAGCTTTTGTAATCAACCCTTTGAAAGAGCCCAGGCACTGCCCACATTGCCAGTACAGCAGGGGCTGTTTGGATTATACACCCCATGCCCAGTCTAGCCCTAGTCATTCCACATTTTACTTTTTCCAGAACTCCCA
>NW_006997006.1:33655-57269 GCF_000164805.1 Carlito syrichta | reverse complement strand
TAACCTTAATAAATTTGAACATCAGGAAAGACGACAGTATTCCATGCATTACAAGAAATGTATCAACTATGTTTTCCCCTTAGTGCCTATAGGTCTCATTTGCTTACCAGATTTTGTACTTCAGGAGCCATGACTTCTGCACTGGTCTTGAAAGACAGTCATACTTCACTAGTGTCTGGTGACGTCTGGGAAAAAGGGACTAAACTCATGCTGTCCCCAGATGCACTGGAGGTTGTCATACCAACCATCCCTCTATGGGATGAATTTAGGATTTGTAGGAAATTCTAACATATAAGTAACAAAATCAGTTCCACAAATTCCTATAGGTTTTTCCTATGAAGGTTCGGGCAAGCATTGCCAATTGGGCTAAAATAAACTGAGAGTTGTTCTCTCAAAGGCACATAAAGTTTGGAGCGCCCATAAACGAGAGCAAAGTCCAATTCTTTTCCCAATCCCACACAGTAAACAGAATAAAGGTTTAAACAGTAAGTTAAAAATCATTACACAAGGCATTGTACAAATCAGATCAATGTAAGGCAAAAAGTTCCAAGGCTGGGTAATTTGGAGGCTGGAGAAATCCATCTCAGCTATCATTTGCAGCATCAATATTGTCCATGAAGAAGGGAAAGCACTGGAAACCTGCAATGAAACCCAGATCAGATAATTTTAGCAGGAGCTGCGTCATGTACACATTGAAGCCTCGGGGGAGAAGGAATGAGGATACCCCCAGTCCAGTGGGTTCAGATCACTTATAATTCTCTCATGGAATAAAAAAAGAGAGTAGAAGTCTGTGCCCTGAGCACACTGGACACAGACTGTGGAACCCTGACTGCTGGTAGAAGTGGAATGGTTTCTGCAGCAGACACTGGCAATGATATAACTCAGGTAAGGGCCTTAGACAGTTTAGAAAATGCAACACATTTCCTAAAGGTTTCTCATATACCTGGTTCTTGCAGGTAATCCCTTCATTGTAGGTGACCAGATGCAAAAAGTTCAACTGTCCTGGTTTTGGCCCCCTCACAAAGGTTACTCTGAAAGCTTTTCTCTTTTGTGATTCATACTATGTCAAACAAAGAAGCAATACATTCCCTGAATTCTTTTTTTTTTTTTTTTTTTTGACTTGAAGTCTCACTCTGTTGCCCAGACTGGAGTGCAGTGGCAGCTCCCAGCCACCGCAGCCTCGACCTGCTGGGCTCCAGCGATCCTTCCGCCTCAGCCTTCCAAGTAGCTGGAACTATAGGCGCGCGCTACCACGCCCGGCTAATTTTTGATTTATTGTAGAGACGCGGCCTCGCCAAGTGGTCCGAGTGGGCCGCGAGCTCAGGCAATCCACTCACCTCAGCCTCCCAAAGTTCTGGGATTACAGACTGAGCCACGGAGTCCGGCCCATTCCCTGAATTCTTAAGATCTCCTGTCAGTGTGAGGTCTCTTGGGTGTTAAGTGAGCGTAAAAGATACAGTTAAAGGGGGGGTCAAAATTGCTATACTCACAAGTCCTCCCTCCTATGTGAACTTTTATGTGCCGGCCGAAGTTGGAGCATCTGCTGTAGGCTTTCCCACATTCGCTGAACGAACAGGGCCTTGCTCTAGTTTGAAGTTTCCGGTGATTGAAGACGGAGCTGCCACCAAAGGATTTTCCATATTCTCTTCATCCGCAGGACCTGCTCTAGTGTGAACTTTCTTGTGTTGAGCAAGGTGGAACTTACAGATATACCTTTTTCCACATTCACCGCAGACGTAAGGCCTTTCTCTGCCGTGAGCTCTCTGATGCAGATGGAGGGTGGATTTGTAGGCATAATCTTGCCCACGATCACTACGCTCGCTAAGCCTTTTTCTGGTGTGGATTTCCTGGTCCTGACGTTTGTCTTTGTGGCTGATACCTTTCCCAAAGGGACTGCAGTTGTCATCCCTCTGTCCAGTGTGAAAGGCCTCGTCACTCTCAGGGCTCCTGTATCGCTCCTTCCCACTGTGAGTGGCCTGATGCTGGACAGAGTCAAGACAGGCCTGGCCCTTTTTCTTACTAGATAATTGCTCTCCACTCTGCTGCTTCTGGACCTGGTCACGGTTGACACTGTACCAGAAGCCTCTCCCACACGACTTACATGTGTATGGCTGGGGCCCACTGGGTGTTCCCTGAGCCAGGTGCAAAATTCTTTTCATGACCGGGTCACACACATCACAGGAGTGGGCATCTTGGGCGCAAGACCCTGCCTTAAGTGATCTCACCTGTGATGCTCTGGTAAAATCACCCTGTAGGGAAAGTGCGTCTTCATCCTCCACTGCACGCCTGTTGACTGTCCTCTCAGCGAGAGCCTCATCTACTCTGCCAGGCAACCTGGGCTCTCTCTCTGGCTCAGGCCGGACACCTGAAGGAAATCTGAAAGCTATCAGTCCCACTGAGACCAAAAGTGCAAAGTTGTACAACGTCACTTCCCAGAACAGGCGTCTCTGAGTCTCATCAAGTAGCTCCCATTCCTCAGAAGAGAAGTACACGAACACATCCTCTAAGGTCACAAGGTTCTGGATCTGGTCCATCAGTGCCCCTGACATGCGACGACGACCCTGGACACTGTCCGCGGGGGCTGTGGCCATGGAGAACGAGTGCAGGGTACCTCAAGGTTCAAGATGGCGCGGCCCCAGCGGGCCCCTGGCAAACACTAAGGGCTAGCCTGTGAGCACCACAGTCATGGACACCATATCTCAGGGAGACAGCCGGTTCCAGGATGTCACAGCGCGTACAACCAGGGAGGTAGACTCTTCCAAGCTAGGGAACGAAGAGCCACCAGAGAAGCGGCCGAGCAGCGCTGTGACGCGCGCGCGCTTTCGGGATGGCGCGCAACCCCACGCACGGGCGGAAGTCACAACGTGACCCCGCCGGAAGCTCCTTTCCGTCGGTCTTCGGGATTTGTTCTCCGGGGAGGCCCGCTCGTTCTCCGGGAAAGGCCCACAAAACCCTGAAGAGGAGCGATGGCTTCGGTCGGCAGAGGTGACTTGGCGGTCAAGTTCAGCGTTCTCAACTCCGTTCAGATTCATCCAGATGTCCCATTCCCGATTTCACAGGCTTCTTTTCAGTCTGGCCTGCATCTGATAAGCGTTGATATTATTAGTTAGTTTTTTTAAAAAGTCTCCTTGTACAAAGCAGCTATTTTCATTTCTTTCATGTTGATGTTGTATTTAGCCACGGTTGGATGTTTCCTTTAGCTCTGTCAGTTGATTATCTTAGGTTGGTTACATAGACGATCATATCCTCTGCAAACGTATTAATTTCATCTTTTCCGAGTTTTACACCCACTCTCATTTCTCCTCTCATCTTATTGCAGGGCCTAGAACGTATAGGGCAACATTGATTAGTATTGGTCATAAGTGGTCATTTTTATTTTCTTTGATTCAGAGTCTGTCTCTGTCACCCAGGCTGGAGTGCAGTGGTACCATCGGGCTTCCACACCCTCGACCTCCTGGGCTCAGGTAGTCCTTCTGCCTCAGCCTCCTGAGTGGCTGGGACTACAGGCTTGTGCCTCCACACCCAGCGTTTTTTTTCCTTCGTAGAGAGGAGGTCTTGCTAAGTTGCCCAGGCTGGTCTGGAGCTCCTGGGCTCAAGCGGTTCTCCCACCTCAGCCTCCCCAAGTGCTGGGATTATAGGCATGAGCCACCGCACCCAGCTTGGTTTTTTTAAAATTCTTGAATTTAATGGAAATTATTTTAGAACTTTGCATCTCACACTGGGGGCATATATTTGCTATAAATATCTGGTAGATACATTTATGACGGTTAAATTTGGAAAGATTTAAAAAAAACCATGAATGGTTAACAGAATATACATCCATGGTATATTGACATCTATTCAGTTCATATTTTTTCTCATTTAGATAGGTTATTTTAGAACTTACTTTGGTGGTAAATTTTATCTTTAGATTATACTTTTCTTGTAATCTTGGTAGTAAACCCTTGATCATAATGTTATTATAATTGTTTGTTGATTATGATATGCTAATATGCTATCTAAAATTTTTCTTTTATATATATAAGTGTGATTAACAGGCATTTTTACTTTCTTGTTCTTTTCTGTCTTGGGGGCCACAGTCATTGCTAAACTCATAGAATAATTGAGGGGTTATCTTCTTTTTTGTACATTACAACAGTTTTTTTTACAATGAAAATTGGCTTCTATCTTAAAAAATACAATAGGTCTGATCTTTGTGGCTGAAGAAATTTAGCTCTTTTTTTCTTTTATTTTATGACTTTCTTCTTAATGGTCCACTTTGCTAGTTTATAGTTCCCTAGAACTTTTTAATGTTACACAGATTTTCATATTAATTCTTAGAATGTTAATTGTATCATACTACTTTTACCTTTATTTAATCTTAAATAACAGATTACTGAATACTTACTGAAGTTGTTCATTCACAACTTCCTTCTTTTTAGAAGTAAAAAGCAAAATTACACTTGAAAATGTTTTATCTGTTTTACTGGTGTCAAAAACCAGTTTGTGTAACTGTTGGTTAAGTCTGTAGTTTTTTTGTTTTGTCATTTTCTAAAAATTTACTTTTATTAGTTTTAAATCAGGATTTTTTGAGACGACAGGACAGCTCCCACAGTGGGAGGGGACCCGAAGGGGTTGCCGCATTTTATTTTAATAATTATTTTCTTCTACTTAGAGTGCTTTGCTTTAATGTCTTGTTTTTTTCTGCCGTCTTGCATTGACATCGTATTTCATTTATTTTGAAACCTTCTACATGCACTGGTAAAGAGGCTGTACATTTCCTTTTAATTATTGCTTTAGCTAGAACAATCAGGTTTGAAATATAGTGTGGTTCATTGCAATTTTTAAAAATATATTTTATAGTTTGCATTTTGAGTTTCACCCTACAAATTACTCAGAATTGTGAGCTTCTTTTTAAGGATCTTTGAGCTAGTGTGCTGTGTGTATTATCTTGTCACTGATTTTCAAACTATTATTTTGCTGTATTCTGCTTTGGTAGTTTGGGGGAAACCTGAAACTTTAATTGTGATTTTGAGTGTTTGTAAAATTTTCAAGTGCTTGAAAATAAATCTTATTGCTTTTGTTCAGAGTGAAATGTAATAGATGTAATAGCTTAAGCTGTTACTGAGTTATTTGCATCCTTTACCTAGTTATTTGAATTGCTGGTGTCTGAGAGACATGTTACTTTTTTTTTTTAATTTTACTAGGATTTATTGAAGCTTATTTTAATAAGTTTAATTAAGAATATTTCATTGCATTATACTTTTCTTTTTTTTCTCTTTTAATTTTTATTTTGAAATTGTGGGCTACAATTCAGGGTTAGGTATACAAATGTTCATTGTGCAGGTACTCTTATTGATGAGGTATGCCCCCCCAGCCTCTGTGGAAATCAGTGTGGTGATTCTTAAAAGTTCTAAAATTGACCTTCCATTTGACCCCACAATCCCCCTACTGGGAATATATCCAGAAGAATTCAGGTCACTCTATAAAAAAGATACCAGTACACGTATGTTTTTCGCAGCATTGTTCACAATAGCAAGAACATGGAACCTTATTTTTACTCTCAGTTATTCTGTATAGCTTTACCAAATGTTACCTGATTAAACTCAGAATGGAAACTTTTACTTAGAGCCAATTCATCCAACATGGAGTGCAGACAGGTTTTGTCTAATGATTCCTCTGGCCAGAGCTTTATGTACCACATTTGTACAACTTTAGCACAAATATAGTCACTACTTTGTTCAATATTTTAGAGAATGTTAAAGAAATTAATTGTTGTTCCCTTCATCTCTCTAACTGGTCCCTGATATTGCTCAGCTTAATTTAGATACCCTGTCAGAATCATCAATAGTGTTTTGCCTTGCAAGTGCCAAAAACCTCAACTGCTTAGTATCACAGAGATTTCTTCAATTTAAAGCATTTCTCAGACTCAGTGACCACTTATGAACATCTCCATCTGCTTCACCTTGTCCATGTTCAGTTTCAAAAATGTAGTTCATCTTCCAATTACCGTTTCTTTTGGAAATGGAGAATATTTTCTCCTTGGCTTTGTAAGGATGTCTCACTTCCAGCTACTTAGGCAGGATTTTCTACTTTAAGTAAGATCATCTTTTCTGGGGATGGGGATGGGAAAAGTTATGTCAAATACATCTTACATGTGCTCGGAAGCTTTTTGGCCTTCTGTGTCCCAAACTTTTGGGCACTAGTTGTGGCTCAGCTGCTGCTGTGACCACCATTCTGGCATGGTATCTGACCAGCTTCACATAGGTACAAACTAACAGCAACTTTCCTCATGTCATCCTTCTCTAGGGCATCCTTCTTTGTCACTGAGACAATATGCTGCAGGTTCCAACATGAATGCAATCCAGAAGCTCAGTGAAGCAGACCTTGGAGCCAGCAGGTAAAAGCTTCCACCTCCCTCTTGATAGGTCGTCCTGAGTTTTAGTTGTACATATGGCATTTTGGAATTTGGTCCCCTGAGATGGCTCAATCAACAATGTTTGATACCAAGCACTTGACTAGTTAGAAAAGCAGAGTTAGATTTATTTTCTCTTATTTTTTTCTCACTTTGCCCCCTTCCCTCACTCTTGTTCCCTGGGGTTTCATTCTTTAATAAAACAGTAGCGCCTACCTTGATGTGATAAATGTTGCTTTCTGGAGAACCTACACTAAGCTAGGGGTCAAGAAATACATTGCAGAGCTTTATTTTCTTTTCTATTTGCAAATTTTAGTGCCATGGCATATTTTACACAAAATCAATGTGTGAGCTAATAACCTACTGATACATTCAGGCCGGAACTACACATGTCCACAAGGAGTCTGGATCACAAGATTGCTTGAGTTGATCTTGCATAGCTTCTTGCACAACATATTTCCATCTTGAATTATGCTAAAATGGTGAGAAAGACATGTTCACCTCTTGTATAGGAGTGTTCTGCAATGTAAACACAGGATTGCAGGGTGGGTATGACCTCAAAGATACTTTCAATCTCACTGGGATGTGTGTTCTCTGCCCAGATAAAATTATTGAATTGATTCTGTTCAGTCCCACCCAAGTTCATATGCACAAAGCTCACTCCTCAAGGTGACTGTGGTATATCCTTCATGCCAGGGCTTATGAGTGTCTTTAGATGAAGAAAAGAGGCCTATATTGACAGGCTACATTGAATGTGAATTGAAAAAAATCTAAGGATTGTCTGACTTACATCACACCTGCTGTACAATCAACAGGAAAGGAATTGTCAGCTATTAAAGGGAATGGTTTATTTTTGTTTGTTTATTTTGTTTTTTGTTTTAAATCTTCACTAGTTACCAACAGTAAGATGACTAAATCACCTCTTAGATTAATGGTCTCCACTAGTCTCTGTTCTTGTCTTGTTTATTACAGGTTGGATCCTGTCATCCTAAATTCTAATCCTTCATAGACCTTTCTCACTTTTCACACTTCCTCTGCCATTTCTCTCCCCCAAATCAGATAATTTATTTTCACTTTAGGAAGATGGGAAGGGATGAAAGAAGCTATTAAAATATTCCTACTGATCATAATTTCTCCTAAATATTTTGACTATCCAAATTATTCCTATTCCTCTAAACCTAAATGTTTGAAATTCAAAAACCAACATTTGATTACTTTTATGTCCCCCTTTCTCCATTTCTGCAGAGTTACACAGTATGGCTATCTGACTGAATAAATGAGAGTTAATGGGTAGAAAAAAAAAATCTATAATAGGGAGGTATGTGGAATTCTTCCTAAATATCATCCTGCGACATTCCCGGTGCTGATTGCATTCTGTTACTTTTTTATGAACCTGCTTTCCCTTTTACTCCTTCCTTCTACCACAATCCACAAAATCGGCTCTTTAAAGTATAATAATTTTTAAAAATCTTTGTGACCTTTATCAAGATGAAGGAGATTAACCACACTGGTCACTGAGCAGAATAAATTGTAAAGTGGAACGTTTAATATTTTAAAGCCATTTGGAATATAGTTCGCATGAATGATTCTGCATGATGTACTGATCTGTAGAGAGATGATGACCCTAGAGAATTTGCACTGACAGCCATGGGAAGAAGACATGAGGGAGTAACTTTTAATTGCATATTTAATTGACCTTGCAGGAAAATGAGTCTTGTATTTGGTGTAGAGTACAATTACATAAAGATTCAAAAATATTACCATCCAAATAATTTCTCAGATTATTTTATGGTATTAGTAGAATTACATAATATCTACACTCTGTATTCTTTTGACAGTGTGAAGAAAACCACCATCAAGCTTTATAGCAGAAGGGATGGAAAGTAGTTAGGAGATAAAAGAAAGCATATCACCTATCAATATTTTAGGAATTTATGATGAATAAATATATCAAATACTCTCTGAAAAGCTTTCTGACATCATTTTGAAACTGTCAGATTTATAGTTAATACAGCTAAGATGTGTAATTTGTTTAATCTTAAGGTGGCTTACTACTTTTCCAGTCAATTTAATGTAATTTACAACCATATAAAATCAGTTATTTTTTTCATATTTATTTTTACTTTGGATAGAGTTAAAGAAATTGTTGTGTTAAAGAATGAATACATCTATTTTTTTTTCCAAAGGCATTTGTCCCAGGAACCTTTTCCAGATACCTTTTGGCAGACTAAAAAACTAACAGATATTTAGAAAAAGGTATTGGCTCATATAAAATATAACTTAGCCAAAATCCTGTGTGTAAAAGGAAGTAGAAAGATAATTTCAGAAACAACAAGGTAAGAAATTAACACTGCTTAACATGAGAGAAAGCAAAGGCATTTTTCTCAGACCTAGAGCATAGACCAAGCAGTCACTTGCCATGATGGGCAGTAATTTTGGGTGAAAATAGACAGCTCCAAGGTCATGTGGCAACTGTGCCCTATTAGAACTTTAGCTTACCTATTTACGAGTACATTTTCATATAGAATTACATGAGTTGCAGTGATGACTCTCAGAATATAAGCCACAAAATGTATGGCAATGCTTAAAGCCACAGCCCATCTGCCTTCATCTTAGGATGTGTTAAAACAGTAGCATTTTTGCCAAACATGGGATTCACGCCTGTAATTCCAGCTACCTGGGGGACTGAGGCCAGGAATTAGAGATTAGCATAGAAAACATAAACCCGTGTCCTGTGCGGGGGAGAAAAAAAGCCGGGAATGGTGACTCATGCCTCTAGTCCCAGCTACATGGAAGGATGAGGTTGGAGACTCACTTGAACCCAGAATTCCAGGCTGCAGTAAGCTATGATGGTGACATTGTACCTACCCTGGATGACAAAGTGAGATCCTTTATCTACAAAAAATAAAAAATAAAAGGTAATGTTTGATTCACAGGAGTGAAGCATCTTGAGTCACTGAACAGAAGCCACGTCTGTGAATTTATCTTAGGTATGACACGAGGGAAGTAACCCAGAGCAATGATGTAAGTAATGAAAAATGAAAACTATATTGTTTGATTTCTTTTTTAGCCTAAAGAGAAGATTTCAGAGTATACCAATTACATTCTCCCAGAAATCTTAGTGTTCTTCTGGAGAAAATAATTGGATTTAGTTTGTTTTGTTTAACCAGAAAGTAGTAAAGATTTTTTTTTTTTTGAGTTGGAGTCTCACTCTGTTGCCCAGGCTGGCATACAGTGGAACACTCATGACCACCCCACCGTCGACCTGCTGGGCTCTGGCAATTGCCTAAGCCTTCCAAGTAGCTGGAATTACAGGTGCTTGCTACCATGCTAGGCTAGTTTATTTATTTATTTTTAAAAATTTATTGTAGAGACAAGGTCTCACCAAGTTGCCCGGGCTGGTCTTAACCTGCAGGCTCAGGCAATCCACTCGCCTTGGCCTCCCAAAGTGCTGGGATTACAGGCTGAGCCATGGAGCCTGGCATCTTTTTTAAAACTCACTAGATGTATGATTAAGTGTCACAGTAAATCTTCATACCTACATTACAAACTCTGAAATTATATGATAAATGATTAAGGCCCAGATAGTTTGTGTATGGAGTTTTAACAGAAATTTACGGACAATTATTAAAGTTTATAGACATTGGAAATATTATGTTGCATAAAAAAGGGATGATGCATAAAGCCTGTTTTGTATATATTGAAAAGAAACAGTAATCTCATTGATGCAGAAGAAAGTAAAGATGTAAGTCCTTACCAACACAGAGTCAGAGCAGGGGGAGGAAAGTAGCTGTGTAAGACACAGTGGCACCATACGAAGAGCTTGCCAACCAATTTCCTGGGAACTCCATTCATTCTTTTAGCATCAACAAGGAGGAAAACATTGAACATCAAGCAGGATTTTACTGGGCTAAAAACTATTAGTATAAAGTCGAAGAAGAAATAATTACTGCTTTCAAACTATCTTACTAATGAGATATAAGATGTGAGACTTTGTTTGTATGTCTGTGTACAAACCCTTAAGGTGGCTTTTTATTCTGAAAGCAATTATGTATTACATTAATTTTGTTTTTTAATACCAATGTTTAATTTGTTACAATCAGAAATTAAAACAGCCAACTATTCTATATGCTTTAGTGCTTACTTTAAAATTTTATTATTTTCCTATTTGGAATCTGGAAAATTTAACAAACAATTTATTTTATTTTATTTTATTTTATTTTAATTTTTTTGATGACCTGAAGCTTACAGGGCTTTTTTCTTTTTCTTTTATATTTTATTTTAAAGATATGGGATAAAATTCATGATTAGGTATATAAGTGGACTTCACACGGGTAGAGTATGGGCCTCCCTTTGGTCCCCATTTTGTCTGGTTTGAGATCAGGTGCCCTTATTGATGTTATGTGCCCCCCCTTCCCCTGGCAGTATCCTGCTACTACCATTCCCTTTCTTATAGTATTATGGTAAATGTTTGGGGTCCACTTATGAGTGAGAACATTTGGTACTCTTTTCTTTGTTTCTGTGATAGATCACTGAGTATTATAGACTCTAAATCCATCCAAGTTGCTGTGAAGTCCATACGTTTGTCCTTTATGGCTGCGTAATATTCCATCGTGTATACGTGCCACATTTTTTTTATCCAGTCCAGTTTTGATGGACAGCACAATTGGTTCCATGTTAACAAACAATTTTAAAGGGCATTTAGAAAATGCTTGATCCCATTTTAAAACAACCAGCATATACAGCATAAATGTAATATTCAGTTTTTTTACATACACCAATTATTTGAAGTAAATTAACAAATTCAACATATAATATATACACACATATGTATTTATATGTATATATACACATGTGTATGGCTATGTGTATGTATATACACATACATATGTATATATATGCATACACATATATACATATATATGCATGCATACACATACATATAGTATATAGTGATACTAAGGACTGGGTATGGTGGGGAAGTAAGAGTTGAAACAAGCTGTGTATAAATCCTCACCAAATTCAGACACACCCAAGCAGTAGTTTGGGGAATTTGTTAAAGGTAATCTTTGTGGTTTGGGACAACCTTCTTGCACTTAACAGCAAAGAACTTTCAAATATTTCCTTAGCGTGAGTAGTATTTTGAGGAATGAAGACCAGTGATATCTGGATTGGATTCTAGACAAACACTTCTTTAATTGTAACTCAGGCTCATGATTTTGATATTTGTTGGTAAAAGGTTTAAATACTGCATCACACTGCAAAATATCAAAATTAATGAACTTCATGTCACTGGGAAGGTTCACATAGTTAGTATAAGAACACCACCTTTTAAAGTTGCTTCAGGAGGTTTCCTTATTGACTTTGACTAGATAAAAAGTGCTTTTCAACATACATTAGTGATTCTTCATTATTGTGGGAAAAAACCCACAAATTTAGAGTTGATCATTGCAGAAAAAACTTTAAAGATCTTTTGGGGGCAGGGCTTTGTATGGTAGTTTTTCACAGTAACCTAACATTTTTTTCCTTATGAAGATTTACTAGAAAAAATGCTTGTAAGTATCATCTCTAGTTGCTTTGTGTTTTCTCTTGTTAGGAATAGCTCCATCCTTTAAGACAGAGAAATGTGTCTAAACATTGAAAATTATTCCTAATTAGTAATAATGTTTACTTTATTCCTCACTAGTTATTGTAAATGCTATTTTTTGTGATAATTAATTATATCTCAGAATCTAATATATATCAGAAAGCATATTCATGGATCTGATTCAAGAAATGTAATCCTTGATCATTACCTGGATTTAATATACTCTCCCAAGTAAATATTGCTGAAATAAGTAGTATATATTTATCTTGCTTTAGATAAAGAAAGCTTAAATTGTATTTTTAGGTATAGTTAGCAGTTACTTTCTTCTTTTGTGGACCTCTTTCATATGACATACATTCTTCATTTTTTTCCACAGGAAAAAAGAAAGCTTTTCCTGGCTCTGTTTTCATGTAACTTGTTTTTTAAAAAAGGAAAATAGAAATAAGAAACCATCTTTGCTTCATACATTGGTAGTTATTGATCAATTTGGGGAAGATTGTTGATTTGGGGGGAGCATGTTCCAAGGTGAAAGCTGAGGCAGTTATACTCAGATATATTGGGGGCTTAGCTCCTCAGGGCTTCAAGATAGGCAATTAAGTCCTGTAAAAGACTTTGAAAAATAAAAATCTACTTAAGCACTTTACTATGTATAGTTCATATATTTAAGACACATTTAATTTACAAAGAGTTTAAGCTAAAATTTTTTCTTCAGTGGAATGAGTGAATATAACCCAAAGACAACTAAAAGAGAAAATTACGTAAATACAGAGCACTTCTGGGATATACAAAGTCATTTCAAACTCTAATACCCACCATGTTGTCATGACTGGATATATACTTGTAAAGTTTCCCTGTCCTCCAGGTTGCTACTTTTCACTAATTTAGGCAGATTTTACAAAATTTTTACATGGTCAAATTTATAATATTAAAAAATTTATAATATTAAAAAATATTAAAAACTGCCTGCAGTTTCTTAGCTGCAACTTCAGCATTTTCTGGGAGACTACCTTGATGAAGGCAGAGCTGGTAGTTCAGGTGAGACTCGGCCACTATATATGAGAAAGAGGAGGAGGTTCGGTTTGTTGTCATCTGTACGTGAGTCACTGGCTTGCCACCTAACTGCCGTTTAATGCTCATAATGCTCAATATTGAAAACAGCATTAGAGATAATTAAGGAAACTTTTTTTCAGTTCTTTAATTACTTCTGTCCTTTCTCTGCCAATGTATCGCATTTATTTGAAACAGCTGAGTGAATCTTAACATCTTCTCTCATTTAGTACCTCAGTAGCATTCATTGCTTTTTCAGCATACTTCAAGCTTTTCCTTTCCCAAACTTTGACCCAACAATTACTGAAAACCTATTATTCATTTGCTGTGGGGCATAGAAAGAATAACTAACAAGATCCTGCTCCTCAAGGAGCTAAGACATGCATAAATTACTGGAGTAATAGCCCAAGTTGATATCTCGGAGATAAGAGCAAGTAGAAATTGTACAATAGAGATTGCCTCCAGCTAGTGAGATTGGAGGGGGCTACCTGGCCTTTTTGTTAGGCTTTGAAAATAGGCAAAGCTTTGACAGATGTATATGGTAAAGAGTCACTGTTACTTGCACTCTTTCCTTTCCTACCTTCTATCTTAAATGCACGGCATTAGTCTTTTGTTCCTATCTATGACTCAAGCCTACTTATTTTAGCTACCTTCACTTTATTTTCCAGTGATCAACTCTCAGTCCTCCTCTTAACGAAATAAACGCACAGTGGCATTTGGTAGAGTTTATCTACCCTCCTTCTTGAAACACTTTCTTTTCTTGGTTTATGGGACACTAGTCATTCTTCTGTTTTTTCCCTATGCTTTAGTAGCCACTTTAGGAAGCCCCAACTTCCTCTTTTGTAAGTCTTTTACTGATCTTTAAATTTTGTCATGCCCCAGAGCTGAGTACTCAGAATTCTGTCCACATTATTTCAATAGGTCAGTAGTTCTTTTTTTTAAACATATTTTTTATTTTAAAATTGCGGTCAATAGTTCTTGAATATGGTTGCACTGGAGGAGATATGAAGGACTGGAGGAGATTTGAAAATGTCCCAATACCCTGGCCCCTTTACTGAGATTTGGATTCAAATGGTAGAGGGATGGGAGGGTATCAGCATTTTATTTTAAATCTCCCACAGTGAACTGAATGTGTGGCATGGTTGAGAATTATTGAGTGAGGTGATCTTATCCAGTTCCATGATCCCAAATGTCACAAAAAAATCTGGTAATTTAAGAGGCCATGTATCATGGCTCACACTTGTAATCCCAGCATTTTGAGAGACAGAGGCAAGAGGATTACTTGAGCTCAGGGGTTCTAGACCAGCCTGGAAAAATTACTGAGATCTCATCTCCACAATTAAAAAAAAAATAGCCCGGTGTGTTGGTGCATGCCTCTAGTTCCTGCTACTTGGAAGGCAGAGCTGGAAAGATCACCTGAGCCCAGCAGGTCCAGGCTGTGGTAGCCGTAAACGTGCCACCACACTCCTCTCTGGGAGACAGAGTGAGACTCTGATTAAAAAAAGAAAACCTGACAACTTAAATGGATAGCTCCAGCTCTCCAGCTTTGATTTCACTCTTAAATTCCAGACAATTACTAGAATTACTAGACAATTCCATTTTTCTATCTAATTCCCATCTCAGTTGGCATGTCCCAAATAGACCTTTTGATTCCCTCTCCAAATTTCCCCTTCATCTAGTGTTTCTTATCTCAGAAAATGGCACATGCCATTATTTACCCTGTTGCTCAGGCCTCAAACCTGGGAGTTGTCCTGGGTTACTATCATTCTCTCTTTTCCCACATCTAATTCATCAGCAACTTTTTATTACAATCTTCCAAATTAATCTTTAATTTTCTTATTTCTTATCAACTCTGTTTCAAACTCCCCACTGTAAGCCGACATTATTTCTTATGTAGACTAGTCCTGGAGCCTCCTCACTCATCTCCTATATTCATTCTTTCCACCACCCCTATAATCTGTGTATAGCTACAAAATGATTCTTCTGAAAAATAAATAAAATCATATCACTTCTCTGCTTTTAATCCTCCAAATGGCTCTCAATAACAGTTCAAATAAGACGCATTTTTTTTTTTTTGAGTTGGAGTCTCACTCTGTCACCCAGACTGGAGTGCAGTGCAGTGGCCGCTCCCGGCCACCGCAGCCTCTACCTGCTGGGCTCTGGCGATCCTTCCACCTCAGTCTTCCAAGTAGCTGGAACTACAGGCGCGCGCTACCACACCCGACTAATTTTTTATTTTTTATTTATTGTAGAGATGAGGTCTCGCCAAGTTTCCCAGGTGGGTCTCGAACCCACGGGCTCAGGCAATCCACTCACCTCAGCCTCCCAAAGCACGGGATTACAGGCTGAGCCACCGAGCCCGGCTAAAACCCATTTCTTTACCATAGCCCACATCCTTGGGGAATTGACCTCTAGTTGCTTTGACCTCGCTTCTCATCCATCCTTGAAACCCCTCATTCAAAGTTTATTTGACACATTAGTCTCCTTTCTATTCCTCACATACCTCACACATGATCCTGTCATGTGCTTTTGTGCTTAGTATTACATAGATCCCAACATAATGTGGATAGATCTCATATTATTCAGACTACTGTCCACATGTCACTTCTCTCAGCGAAGACTTCTATGAGTGCTAGATCATAGGAGATAACCTCTATCTACTTATTTTTTATTTATTTATTTTGTATTTGTTATTTTATTATATGCTTAAGTACTTAACATCTGTCTTCTCACTAGAATATAGGTTTCATTAGAGTAGAAACATTGTTTACATAACCATCAAGTTTCTAGCATCCAAAGCAACATCTTAAGTGCTTGCTAAATGTGTATTGAATAAATGAATTGATTGAATGCATAAATGTAAAGGGAGGAATTTCAGGCCAGGGGAGCATATTAATAATGGCATGAAAAAATGAAAAATTATCTAGTTTAGGAGAAGACTATAGTTGACTGAAGTGTACTTAGAGAGGAGTGACAAGAGATAATTCTAGAAAGGGAAGTATAAACCAGGGTATGGAAAGCCCTGAATGACACATGTGGACTTTAGGAAATGGGAAGCTGTTGAAAAATTTTTAAGTGGGCTGTTTATAGGATTGAATTTAGGATAAATATCTGATGATTTCATAAGTGAATAGATGTGGTAGGTAATAAGATTCTTAAAGATTAGGCCAGGGTAACATTCACTTTTAAGAATGTTAATGGCATCAATAAGGAAAAAAGAAGAGAGAAAATAGCAAGACATTATTATTTTGATATTGCTTATTATAATTGATAGATTTGAAGGTTGGAAAAATAATAATTTATGTCAGAAGATGTCAAATTTAATATGCTTGAGAAACTTGCAGATATGGCTCTTGAGAGAGAAGCCAGAGCTAATGTTTAGGATTTGAAAATTCTGCCCTGAGGGGATAAGATGAAATGGTGACAGTGAATATGCTTACCAAATAGAAAATTGTGAGGTAAGAAGTGAGAGTTTGTGATTAAATTTTTGGAAATGTAACTTTAAAAGATAGTATGAAAACTTAAAACATGGGGAAACCAAGGAGTAGTTACAGAAATAGGAGGAAATCTCCATGGGCTGCAACATCACGAAAGTCAAAGAAATAAAAAGAAGAAAGGTAAGTTAAACATCAGTTTAGGTACTGCAAAGATTTTGAGGAGGATGGAGAGATGGAACTTATGATTAGTGTAAGTAAAATAGGCTATGACTGTGGCAGTCTGGATTGGTAGCTTGGCAAAATTTAGGAGAATGTAGAAGGACAGTATCTTTATAAGGTAGCAACATTGAGAAAATAATGGTTAAGGAGAAAAAAACAAAAACAAAACTCAATCATACCTCAAATCAAGTGAAAAGATTTAGAGGAAGATATTGAAAAATCAAGAAAGGAGTGTCCTCTATAGACTAAAGCTCTGCACATCATGTAAAATGGCTGTGTTAGCCCTAGAAAGAAATACGTGTATATTCTCTTCTGATTTCTCATTCAGTAATAACAAAGGGGAGAGGGAGAGTGTGAGAAAGCATGCTAGTTAAAATCTAAATAGAATTGGAAATAAAGTCGTCTTTTGAGATTAGCTTCTGAGTGGTGTGGAAGAGGAGCTCACTAACATGGGTGAAAGGATGATGGTCAACTTTGTTGAAGCCGTTTCCTCCTGATCTACCCCTTAATAAGTTATGTAGACCTAGTTATATTTAGATTTATAAAAATGCATGAGGAAAAATTGCATTTAAATGTAGAGCCTATCACTGCTGTAACTTATAAAGATGTTTTTCTTTTGGTGATAAGAAAAATAAAATATCAAGTTTGGTACTTCTTGTAAAAAAATTTCTCTGAATGAGGAGGAACATATATTTATGTAGACATTAAAAATGATTTCCATGAGTCTTCAATTCCAGTTACAGCTGTGAAATATTTGTTCATAAGTAGTTAAGTGTCTCCCTTTCTTGCAAAAGAGCATCACCATAGTTTGTAATTGTATATAAATTAGATAGAGGGTTTAAGAATTATTTCTTATAAATGTGCTAATTTGTATAAAGAGCATAGAGTTGAGAACAGTTCCTGGCACATAGTAGGCAGTCAGTTACAGTTGTCATCATCATGATCATGATCATGATCATCATTCTTGTTATAAAGGGGCATAAGAATCTGGTTTACTAAATTGTGTAAAATGTTGATTTATCCCATGTTTATGGATGTTGTTATGTATGTTTATGGATGTTGTTATGTATGTTTATGGATGTTGTTATGATGTGGTTTGTAATAATTTGAAACATACTGCAAAGTCTTGTTACTAACTTTTTGATACTTGATCATAAACATTTTTAAGTGTTCATATTCAGTGTCAAGGCAGCGGTCAATAGTAATATATTTGATATTGTGTGACTATCATATTTAGTCTCTTGAGAATTTCACTGTAGCTCAGGATTAAACATACTATCAAATTGAATAGCTTAGGCTTCTGAAGTGAATTAGTATTCATCAAAATAACACCAATTGTAATGGATTCATTTGATATTAATGTGAATGACATATATATATTTCTACAAAAATTCCATTGCAGTTGTTATTAATGCATTATTATAATAAGGTGTACCAAAGGCAGAAAGTGCATTATTAATCTACTCAATGCATTTTTATTTTATATAATTTTATTCTATTAGAAAAGAATTCATTTTTAATTATATTCAGACTTACAATTTTTTAATATACATTACAGATGAGATTTGAATAGTACCCAGATGTGAAAGGGAAAAATAATACAATAAAAGACACTATAGTTCTCCATTTCTAAACAGAACCGAAAATCTATTCTAAAAAGTTCACTTGTATGAATCTGACCTTTGACAATGCAGTGATTTGCTTCAGGCATGAAGCGAGAGTGATGATTCTCTATTATATTATTAGTAAATGATGCTGGCATTTCAATATGTAAATGCTGACTCTTATAGTAAAATGTGAACCTGATCTGTAGGCTTTAAAACAGAATAGTTAAAGTATTAATTTTAGCATTGTTTACCATAAACTTAAAGATATTTATTCCATTCCCCTCACATATCTTACTATACCTGGATTGTAATGAATGGACTTCCTTTTTAATGCTATTTTATTTTTACTCATTTAAAAAAGCCCACACACTTTTTTTGCTGATTCAGTTATTGAAAATTTCTCTAAACTCAGTGATGAATTAAATATGAATGCAAGATGTGAAAAGTCAGTGTGTGACAGCAGGGATAGAGAAATGTGATCTTTCCTGAGTGTGTAATAGTTTCTGTTAGAGATAAGGGTAGAACACTTGTTAGTGTACCATTAAACTACTTGTTATCTTTTCCTTTATTTTTTTAAAGCTGGAATCAAAGTATATCACCATATTTATCAATAGACCTCACATACTTAACATAAACAAATATCCTAATATAAGTAAATTATTTGAATATTTAATAAAGTCACATTTGAATATTTAATAAAGTCACAATCTGATTTACACTTGCCTTGAAATAATCTTGAGCCTAAATTTTTAATATTCTAATATATGATGATATATAATTTACATTATGCCTTGAAATAATCTTGAGCTTTATTTTTAATATTCTACTATGTTATGATATATATTAATTTCATGACTTTAACAACTGAACACACATTTACCTATGGGTAATGGGGTTATCACATTCCATTACTTAGAGATGTCATGAATAGAGTAGTCCATAATCATTTTTACCAACTAGCTCCTTTGTTACTCTTAAGACCACACACAAATCTAGATTTTATGGTTGGTTCCAAATCATTGGCCATTTTCTTCAAGTTCAAGGATACAAAGTGCCAAATCAAATTTGGAAAATAATAAATGGATACAGATTTTCATTCCTTGAGGGGAATGGCCTTATGCTATGATTCATTTGGACTTAAAATTAGTGTTTTTTTATATAGTCAGAAGAGATTTTTAGTAAAAAGGAATTATCCATTCATTAACCAAATGTCCTTTACTTCATAATTGTAAATGAAGAAGAATATGACAAATGCAAAGCCTGGGCTCCTAGTTCATGAATTTAAGGGCAGGGTGCATAATTTTCACACCTAGTTTGATTTTATAGTCTTCCTGTACTATGGGAAGCTCAAGTTCTTTCCTAAACAAATCTAGGGGTTTCTGATAATCATAGACCTGCAACCTAGGGCCTAAAAAAAGAATAGAAAGAGTATTATCAAAATATCTTTGAAATGTTAGCTTCTATTAACTGCGCCACCTGATTTCTAGATTATAAAGACTTTTATTCTCATTTAACAACACAAGATTTATAGATCCTCATCAAGTAACAAGTCTGCACACATTTTGACCCCAAAGTAAAAATTGAAATGAAAAAATATATCTTATATAAATAAAATGTAACGAATTAGCCAAACACAATATGTTTCTTAACATTTGAGATGTTTACTTCTCTTCTTTCCAAAACACAATTCCATATAAAGCTGGCTTCTTATAAAATAGATACCTTGGTGGACTAATTATTATTGTTTTTAGACTGTTCAGTGATACCTAGAGCTTTAATTTTAAACTTAAAACCTTATTTAATTCACACTGACATAAAAATTTGGAACAATAATTCAAACAAATTTTCCTCAGTTCTAAATATGAACTTTCTGAATAGTTGCATACAGTTAAATTATGTTACAATTAACCATAGTAAAAAAAGAAAAGACTAATGGATTCTTGCCTCTTGCTTCTTATTCTTTTGTTGTTCTGCGTGTGCTATTTTACTTGGTTGCATGTGGTCCTCCAGCTAGTGTTCCCGTTTGTTTTGGGGACAAATTATCAATGAAAAAAGTGTTTCAAGATGAAGATAGAGAAAAGAAGGGTATAGTTTAAGAGGTAATTAAAATTAAATTTTAAGAACTAATCAGTTCTTTGGATGTAGACTTTTCTAGTTTACATCAGTTACTTTTCTTGATGCAGCACTGAAAAAAAATGTCCACTATAGCTCTTTCGAAATATATCGTGGCAGCAAGGTATACATTTTGGGATTTTTTCCTTCTAGAGTTATGATTTAAATTGTTCCCAGAGCAATAAAACGCACTCACGGTGAGGCTTATAGTGCAACAAAGACAACAAAGCTTAAACTCTGGAGTCGTTAAACTGTACTAGGTCACAGAGCAGTACAAAGGGGAGTACAACATTAGAATAAGTTTTCAAAACTGAAATCAGAAAAGCTATCATTATTTGCAAACAGTGAGCAATTATAATGTGCAATGTATTGCTTTAAGGTCATTGGGGCATACAGAATTCAGAAATATGCGATTCCAGTGCTTGAGTAGTTTATAATCTCTTGGAGAAGATGCGCATATTTACAAATAACTGATACATAGGAGATAATGAAGTGAACACAGTGGAGAGCTGAATGTACACTCTGAATAAAGAAGAAAAGTGCTTCAGAGTTCCAAATTAAAACACTGAGGTAGCTTCATAAGATCTTTTTATTATTTTTTTAAACTACCTGCTGTATTTAATAGGCTCAACCGACATTTACAGCACATTTTACCAACTGCTGCAGATTGCATGTTCTTTTCATTGACATATACATTATTTTCCAGAATAGAAAATGTCTTAGGATATAAAATAAATCTGTAAAAATTGTAAAATAGAAATTTTACATGTATCTTTTCTTTATTTTTTACTTTTTTTATTATGAAGATGTGGGGTACAATTATTTCATAAGGTCTTAAGCACAGTGTGTTTAATGCTAGACATTTTTATCAGACGTTTTCTGGAAGCTATGCTGTGCAATGTGGCAATTTGCTATATGTGGCTATTTAAATTTAAAGTAATTAAAATTTTAATTCTCAACACACTAGGCACAATTCAAGTGCTTGATAGCCACTCGTGGCTAGTGGCTACTGTACTGGACATAATATATATGGAACATTTCCATATTTGCATAAGGTTTGATTATACATTTTCTAGATCCTGCCTCTTTCATATATTAAAAAAGATCAATTGAGTTCACTACTCTCAAATATAGTGGAGATATGTGATTATTTGAAATACTGAGATGCTATGTCATTTTACAGACTGAAAAACTCAAATACTTAAAATATCTGGAAATATCTTTAAGTTCTAAAAACAGGACATCTAAAAGAATAGGAAATTGTTAAATAAGTAGGACGATAGTAAATAAGACATTACTAAATTATCTAAAAATGTATCTGTTTACATGTCAGTATAAATCTTGGCTTATAGCAAAATGCAAACATACATTAGTGGTAGATGTTTTCAATATTAATATTATTAATAAAATGAGTTCTAATTTAATGGGAGTTAAAGTAGATTGTCCTCAGTCAAATATGATTTACTCTGAGACTAGACATAGCACTAGTGTATTTGAGGTAATACTGAACATGATTGTTTTCACGGGAGCATTCCTGGACTGGCTGCTGCCTAAAAAGGATATTCAGGGCAGGAACACAGAAGGTTTGATAACATTAATGTAGAAGGTTAACATTCCAGTCAGGAAGTGATTTTAATTGTATTTATCTATGAATTTATTTTTTAACCAAAATAAAAGTAAAGTGTACCTATACACACCACAACAAACTTTTTAGTAGAACATTAGAGTGCAGGGGTAGCTGAAGGAAGGAACAAGATTAAGAGCTACAGCCAAACACTGCCCTTGGCTGGATGGATGACAGGAGGCAAATTGCATTTGCCTTGTCTGGATGGAATGTGGTTTGGTAGAAAACAAAGCATGGAGACACTCATTGTAGGCCACCACATCATGGGCAGTTTACATGACCTGTGTCTCAGTAAGTAGAGCCCTAACCAAGAAAGTAGCATTCCAACAAAAAGTTTTATGGTTCAAGAGGGAAATGAGACATACAGGAAAAGGTAAACAGAACTTGGAAAAACAGAAATCTAGCCATAGGGCCAGAGATTGCTCTCTTTGTGTGGCTTAAGGCCCATCACTATGTCTTCACAGAGGGAAAACTAAATGTTGGTATTGGAACTGCCCCTTATGTCTCTTTTGTAGCTGTACAGTTTTATAAGTAGTTTGATATTTTTAAAGTTCTTATATTAAGTTGCATAGTAAATCATTACCACATATATTTTTATCATTTTAAGGTCTTTGTTTAAGCAGAGTTCCAGAAATTATCATTGATCTCTGCTCAGCTGGATGAACCTTGCCTGAATTCTTCAGAAAAGAGCAAGGTCTGGTAAGAAGCAGCACTTATACTATGATACTTGCAGAAAGCCTGAGTTCATTTAATCAATCCAGCACCTCTATGGCAGATATACTATTATTTTTCAGAATTTGTTGATATGATAACTGAGGGCTAGGTTTGTTAATACCTTGCCTGAAGTTGCACAGTAAATAGGAAAGCCAGAAATGAAACCATATCCTGTCTGTTTCTAAAGTGTGGATGATAATCATTACAAAACACCCTGTCCCTTCCATATAGCAATATGAGAAAAAGAAGTTGAAAAAATAGTGTCATAGGCCTCCTATTGATCTTGTGATCCACCCCTAAAATTTTCTGCTACTTGAAAACAACTGCAAGGTTGAAAGTTAGTAAAATAATAACTTCTATTCCCATGGTCTTTTGTAGGGAGGATTGATTCTTTGGGAAACTATGAAACCCTTTGTAGAAACTTAAATACGTGGTTCAATAAATTATGGTATGTACACACATACACACATATCCCATGGATATACAATTATGCTCCAAATAAATATTTAATAACATAGATAGCATTCAAGTTACGAAATGTTTTATACACAGCAGGATCCCACTTATATAAGGGAAGTAATGTGTAATGCAGAGAAAAGAAGTCTGAAAAAATACACCAACATATTTATTGATAGTCATCATCTCTGAGTAGTAAGATCAGAATCATGTTTAATATATTGGTTATGACTGTCTTTTATTTTTCCAACCTTTTATTATGAAAAAGTTTAAGCATACTATAAAATTGACTTTTACAGTTCACTGTGCTTAACTTTTCATCATTTCTATGGTGTATTCTTAAAATAAGTACAAACCCAATATTTTTTTTTTTTTTGAGTTGGAGTCTCACTCTGTCGCCCAGACTGGAGTGCAGTG
>NW_006997006.1:0-33486 GCF_000164805.1 Carlito syrichta | reverse complement strand
GGGTCTCGAACCCGCAGGCTCAGGCAATCCGCTCACCTCAGCCTCCCAAAGGCGCAGGATTACAGGCTGAGCCACCGAGCCCGGCTCAAACCCAATATTTTTTAAAAGAGATGGGCTACTCCATGTTTTCTCCAATATTTTAAATTTCATTTCATTTTTCTTAAAAGAATATATACAGCTTTAGAAACATACACTTCTCATTCTTGAAATCTATCGAGAACAACTTTGAGGACTGATTTAACAGTGGGTTTTTCCCTCTTAGCCTTACGTGGGAAGGTGAGGTACTAATGTAACGTAATGTCAGATTATGTGATCTGAAATTATCAGCTTTCCCAAATCTGGTTCACCGTGGATAAGCTGATGTAATTGTGTGCTTACTCTCTTGGATACACACAGAAAAACCATAACAATCTTCTACCTCCACTCAAGATGAAAGAAAGGTAGAGCTGGAGAGCCATACTTCTTTGAATTATAACCTTAAATAAAACACATACTTTGCTTGGGAAAGAAGAGATAAATGGCAAAGAACATTTCTGGGTCAGAAATGTGTTCAGAAGCATGTGATCTTGTTATTTTACCCAGTACTTTATGTCAAGAAAGTGAAGGACTTTGTTCCTTTTCTTTCCTTTGCTAATCATCTCTGACATGCAGCCAGCCACTCAATCTGGGATATTAAGTGTTCAGCATTCTCCAACAATCATACCGTCTGAGAGTTTAAAATCTACTTTTTTCTCCAGGTTGTTCTCCTCTTGATGTGTGTTAGGTACGCACACTGTTGTGTATGCTTTACCTCCCATTCACTGGTGTTATTTCCTTTACATAAAGAAAATCAGAATTGAAGTTGAGTATTTTAGACTTTTCACAGGAATTAAATTATCCGTATACTAAAATCATGCACTTTTTTCTTAACTATATAAATGAGCATTCTGTGAAATGTGTATTATAAATATTAGGATAATTAATAACTTTTACTCAGAAAAGTAATAAGGTACTATGGTCATATATGATTGGAAATGCTGGGTTACACAAAGTTCAATAGTTTGCTTTACCGAGAACCTTTAATATCTTTATGTACATTGGGTTCTCCAAAAAAGCAAACATGTATTCATCATTCATTAAACCAATTTTAGTACAGAAATCTTTCCAACTACCATTACGTAGGAATACTCTTTGGAGACATACCGGTTTGTAAAGAAACCCTTACCACACAAACTGTAGTCTGAAGAACCAGCAGCATCAGCGTTACCTGGGAGATTGCTCGAAACGCAGAATCTCAGAGCTCACCCAGACCTCCTGAATCAGAATCTTTGAATTCACAAGTATCCCAAGCTATTCATATAGCTGCCTTAATTAATTTTCAATGAACATCTGCTATAGTCAGATATTGCTAGAAATTTTCATATATATTATTTACTCCTCATCTTTAGACACATGCTTATTCTTATACAGCCTAAAGTTAAGTTTTCAGTAGAAAAAAGGTGCTAAATTCCAAAGTGTTAGTACAAGCTATTGGTAAAAAAACTCTTTGCACATAGGTATCGATGCTGAATTTTTTTAAAGTGGACTTTATTTTTAGAACAGTTTTAGGTATACAGAAAAATTAATAGTACAATACAGCAAATTCCCAAATACTCCCTCCACATCACACATACACATTTTCCCATACTATTGGCATCCAACACCAGAGTGATGAATTTGCTGTAGTCAAAAAAACCTACATTGACATACCATTATCACACGAAGTCTGTAGTTTGCATTAGGGTTCAACCCTGGAGTTGTACATTCCAACATTTTTGACAAATGTATAACGGCATATATCCACTATTACGGTATCACCCAGAATAATTTCACCCAGTACAAATAGTCTGTGCTGTACTTGTTCATCCCTCCCTCCCCACAATCCCTGGCAACTGCTAATTGTTTTACTGTCTTCATAATTTTACCTTTTTCAGAATAGTTGAAACTATGCAGTATGTAATCTTTTCACGTTGGGTTCTCTCACTTACAATATGCATTTCAGGTTCTTAATACGTTTTCATGACTTTATAATTCATTTCTTTTAGTGCTGAATAATATTCCATTGTCTGGATGTACCACAGTTTATTTATCCATTCAACTACTGAAGGAGAGTTGCTGACAAATCTTTTTTTTAATTCCTTTGGGTAAATACCAGGAAGCATGATTGCTGGATTTTACGATAAGAGTATGTTTAGTTTTGTAAGAAACTGCCAAAGTCTTTCAAAGTGGCGGTACCATTTTACACTACCACCAGCAATGAATGAAAGTTTCTGAAATTGAATTTTAATAGGGATTTGAGTAATTATTGCTTAAGGAACCCTAGAGATGTACTCAATGTTCTAATTGTTATTCTTTGAATGTAAGTTAAGAATATAATATATCAATATTAACTATGCTCTCCATGTTGTAAATAGATTTCTTGAACTATTCCTCCTATCTAAACTTAGACATGATAACTATAGTTAATAACAATATATTGTATTCTTGAATAATGCTAAGAAAGTAGAGTTTAAGTGTTTTCACCAAAAAATGACAACTATGTGAGGTAATGAGCAGGTTAACTAGCTTGATTGAGTCATTCCACAATGAATAAGATAAATATATACTATTTTATCTGTCAGTTGAAAAATAAAGTATAATACAAATAAATAAATGTAAATTTAAAAATTATTATTTTATGAAAACCAGATTTTGACTGGCAATTCATATTTATGTTAAATTTTTATCATAAAGTACATAATAAAAGTTTGTACCAGAGGGTAAAATATCAAAACATGAAACTTTATTTTATAAAAGAAATGTACCATGTGTAAATAACTAATGCCATTTGTAGTCTAGAAATGCTTAAAATTGTAGCAGGGTTATCTGTGAGTTATCAGTGGTTAACATGCTTAGACTTTACTTCTTTTAACAACTCTATATCTCAAATTAGGTGTACAATAGAAACAACTGCAAGTCGTTTTTGTTGGACTAAGAATGTAAATACTTTTATTTTAGAAATTGGTAGAAAAACCATTATGAAAGTAAATAAAAAGATAAGCAATGGTAAAGTTTTAATTTCAAACTCAAAATCCTAACTTGCATACCAATTTCTTATAACAGTAACAACAACAAGTATTTATTCTCCCCTTTTGGTCTCAATTTCATTTCATTAGTTGAGATAAGGATTTTCATAAAGTTAGAAACTCACCACTTTTAAATCTCAAATAAAATAATTGATTCAGGCAGCTATCCTTAACAAATTGAACCACAGGCTGTCCTCATGCTTACTATAACTATGTTATTCTCAACTTTTTCACCAAAGGTGGTTCAAACTGCATATTCCTGATATAATAAATATGACACACACTACCACCACCTGTGAAGTGTTCTTGCCAAAAACATGAATTCTGAGTTGAATCAAGCCTCTAATACTTATTTCCATTTGTGGGAAATAATATCAAGGAACAAGACAAATGACACTCTAAGGAAGCAAACCAGCAAATGCAGATTTTGGGACATTCTTCAGGGAGGGCCACTTTTCCATATTCTGATTCACATCAATGTCATGAGAAAAAAAATAGGACATTGCTGTTGATTAAAAATATCTTGAAACAACAAAATATGAATTGAACACCTTGCTCAGATTATGATCTAACAAAATAACTATTGGAGAATTGTGACATTGGAAAATTCAATAATAAGAAAGGTATTAGATGATAGAAAGGAATTATTTTTTAAATTTTCATAGTTGTAATATTTTCAGTCTTCACATAAAATGCCTGTAATTTTTAGAGATGTATACTGAAATAAGTAGAGGCTACTGCTTGACTGGGCGTGGGGGACTAAGTAATACTCAGGTTTTTGAATATGTCCTTCCTGTCACTCTAAACATAGGCACAACTGACTTCTCACCCTTTTCTGCTTTTACCTACCCCTCCCCTTTTCAACCACGTTTCTGTATTCACTAGAACTTTGCGTCCTTCATGGTCTGGACATGTATTCCCTGTATAAAGTTTTCTGTTGCAATGATTTGTAGTTTTATAATTCCTATGCATCAAATGAGTCCATTTCCAACCTAGCTTTTCTATACTACCCTGTTGGCACATCCTTGCCCATGGTGTTTTCATCTTCTTAACTCACTACTGTATATTTTCTATTTTACTAATTTTGGTACTTATACTCTTCTTTTTACTGTTAGTTACTGTTTATTCATCGACTAGCACATACTTACTGAATTCCTACTATGTGCCAGGCATTCTAAGGAGATGTTCATATATGATAGTGAACAAAGCATACCTTTTCCCTTTAGGATCTAATATTCAAATCATAGATGAGAAGAGAACAAATACATAAAATACCTAGTGGTAACTTATGCTAAGTTCTGTGGCAATAATAGAAAAGAGTAAATGAAATGGGATTTGGGCATGCCTTAATCTGTATAGCTATAACAGAATGCCACAGACTGGGTAATTGATAAAGAACAGAAATTTGGGCAGGCTTGGTGGCTCAGTCTGTAATCCCAGCACTTTGGGAGGCTGAGGCAAGTGGATTGCCTGAGCCCATGGGTTTGAGACCCACCCAGGCAACTTGATGAGACCTCATCTCTACACTACACCAAAAATTAGCCAGGTGTGGTAGTGCATGCCTGTAGTTCCAGCTACTTGGAAGGCTGAGGTGGAAGGATTGCCAGAGCCCAGCAGGTCGAGGCTGTGGTGCCTGGGAGTGTGCCACTGCACTCCAGTCTGGGCGACAGAGTGAGACACCAACTCAAAAAAAAAAAAAAGAACAGGAATTCATTGTCTCACAGTTCTGGAGGCTGGAAAGACCAAAAATAAGGCATCAGCGTCTGGTGAGTGCCTTCATCTTGTGGCCTCACATGGTAGAAATCAAAAGAACAAGAAAAGACAGAATGTTGTGGAAAGCCTCTTTTTTAAAACCCCTAATTTCACTCATGAAAAAGGAACCCTCTTGGCCTAATCCCACTTCTTAATACTACAACATTGGCAAGACCTATATTTTGGAGAGGTCACAAACTCTAGCATTGTGCCTTCGACCTCCCCCAAATGTATGTCTTTCTCACGTACAAAGTACATTTATTCCATCCCAATATCCCCCAAATGTCTTAACTCATTTAAGCATCAACTTTAAAGTTTAAGTTCAAATTCTCATCTAAACACCATATGGATGAACCTTGAGTTATGATTCATCCCAAGGAAATTCCAGCTGTGAGGCTGTGAAATCAAACAAAGTATGTCCTTTCAAGATAAAATGGTGAGACAGGCATGGGACCGTACATTCTGATTTCAAATGGTAGAAATAGGAGAAAAAGTTGGGAGGAGGGTAACAGGTTTCAAGTAAGACCCAGACCCAAAAGTGCAAAGTTTAAATCTTAAGGCTGAAGAATAATCTTTGACTCCATATCCCACCTTCTGGACACACTGAGATGGGTTTTGGGTCCTCAAGGCTCCAGGGCATCCTACCCTCATAGCTTTTTTGGGCAGCGTCCATGCCACAGTACCTCTTACAGGTTGGAGGTAAGTGCTTGAAGCCCTCCCAGGCTAGTGTTGCATGCTGGTGTCTCTATAAGACTGTAATCTCAAAGGTGGCTCTGCCCCCACAACTCCACTAAGCATTGTCCTAGTTATGAGCTCTCTATGGTGTCCCCAACCCTGCAGTTTCACTGAGCATTGCCCTATGGGGACTGTCTTTGGCAGCCCTGCCCCTGGACCTCAAATCTGAGAAATCCTTTGAAATGTAGATGGAGGCAGCTATGCCTCCACAACTTTTGTACTTTGTGAGCCTTCAGAATTAGTACCATGTGGATGATGCTAAGGCCCACTGCTTTTACCCTCTAGAGTGGCAGTCTAAGTTACACCTGGAGCCACCTAAGCCACAGGCGATGCACTGCAAAGAACCAGCTTTTTGTTTTGTTGATTGTTTCTATGATGTTTTTGTTTTCTATGTCCCGTATTTGGACTTTTACTTTGGTGATCTGGATTCTTCTGCCGAAGTTAGGGCTTTGGTGATCTTGTCTTTCCAGTCCCCTTAGGTGATTTGTTAAGCTCTTTTGATCTTTCTATTTTCTTGATGTGTGTTCATAGAGATATAAATTCCCCTCTTAGAAGTACTTTCATAGCATCCCAGAGGTTTTGGTAAGATGTGTCTCTATTTTCATTAGTTTTCAGGCATCATTTCATTTCTTCTTTGATTTCCATGTTGACCCAGGAGTTGTTCAACATCATGCCATTTAGTGTCCATGTCTTTGTGGATTTGGGGAAATTTTGTTGGTGTTGATATTTATTTTCATTCCACTGTGGTCTGAGAAGATGAATGGAAGTATTTTGATCTTATGAAATTTGTTTATGCTTGTTTTATGGCTGAGGAAGTGGTCAATCTTGGAGTATATTCCATGTGGTATATTCTGTGGTTGTTTGGTGGAGTGTTCTGTAGGTCTCTATTAAGTCCATTTTGTGAAGCGTCATTTGAGGCTCCGAATTGCCTTGTTGATTATTTTCTTCATTGATCTATTTAGATTTGTTAGTGGGGTATTTAAGTCTCCAGTTATCATAGTATTGGAGTCATTATCTTTTTTTAGTCTACTCAGTAGCTGTTTTATAAATGCTGGTGCTTCTGTTTGGGGTGCATATGTGTTTAGGATGGATATTTCATGTTGATGGATTGAACCCTTTATCATTATGTAGTGTCCTTCTGTATCTCTAAATATTTTATAGCTTAAAGGTGTATTTAGTCTGATAATATGATCATGACTTCTGCTTTCTTTGGTGTTCCATTCTCATGATATGTGTCTCCTGGAGACAGCATATTGAAGGGTGATTTTTTAAAAAATCCAGTTTGCCATTCTGTGTATTTTCAGTTGTATATTTAGTCCATTCACGATCAGACTGATTATTGAGATGTGAGAGTTTATCCCTTTTATGAGGCTCTTATAGAGTGTCTCATTTTTTGTTTGTTGATTGGTTGGTTTTCTTTTGATTTTTGGATTGATATATGTGTGTGTTTTCAATATCCTCATGAAATGTTTGTTCCAGACTGCTCTCATTCTCCTTTTCTGCTTCAGGGATACCAATCAGGTATAATTTCAGTCTCTTAATATAATCGCACATCTCTTGAAGGCTTTGTTTCATCTTTTTAAGCTTCCTTTCTATGGTTTTTAGCAGATTGGGTTAGTTCCATATTTTGATCTTCAAGCTCTGAGATTCTTTCTTCTACCTGGTTAATTCTCTTTTCCATGCTTGTCAGTTTATTATTTATTTTATTTACTATATACTTTATGGCTTGCATCTCAGGAATTAATTCTTTTATGTTTTCATCTTGCTTGTCTTGGTTCTTACTCATCTTTTCTAATCATTCCTTAGTCACTGCATTTGTGGTATGAGACCAGTCGATCTGAGTCTTCTCATTGTTTGAATTCTGAAGTCTCTATTCTCATGCACTATCCTTTTTGAACTTTGTGTGTGCTTGTGATTTTTCGTTGATTTCTGCTAATTTGTGAGGGATTCTTTTCTCTTTATTTCCATTACTCAGTGGAAGAGGGAGTAGTTTTCACTTCTTTTTTTCAACCACCCCCCTTCTTCCTTTGGTAAATCCTCTGGATTTCTTCTATTTTGAAGTTGTGTTTGGAGTGGGAAGCTATGCTGTCTTTTTCTGGATTTGAGATTTAAATAAGGTGTGTTGGGGATGCTAAGATTCAAAATCTGCCTGAAGATTACAGTGTTTGCTGAGTGGTGTGTGGGCCCCCAAGGACCTACTTCCTACATTTCACAGTATATCTGTACAATGGGAGCATATATATCTCCCCTAGTTATGAAATAACATAAGGAAAAAGGAATAGAGCTAAAAAAGACAGAAGGGAGAAGAAAGGACAATGAAGAGAATGAAAAAGAGAAGGGAAAAAAACCAACAAAGAGATAGACAAACCAGTAAAAGAGAGGGGAAAAAAAGAAAATCAAAGCAAAGAAACAAAAAACTAAAGCCAACAATTTGAGGACATTTTCACATGCACATATATCCTTATGTGAAAAAAAGAAGGAGAAGGAGTAAAAGAAAATGAAATACACAGCTCCTGAAAACTATCTAGAAAAAGCAGGGAGAGTTAAAAAAATATATAACTTTTGTAATCTTGAGCACCCTCTTGTGGCATTTTCTGAGACTTTGGGTTCCTTGTAGACATGACTTAAGCATTGCTGCTGTTGGTTCTTGGCAGAGGGGAGGGGGTTCCAACTTCTAAATCTGCGCCCCTGTTCACTGTGCAGTCAGGGGTAGTCTGCAATCCATCCTCACCTGACACACCTGGGTTCAACCTCTCTGTATGTGCTGATCAGGATGCTCCCTACCTGGATCACACATCTCACAAATCACTGGGAAAAGGAAGCTGGGTCACTTTTTTTTTTTTTTTTTTTGAGTTGGAGTCTCACTCTGTCACCCAGACTGGAGTGCAGTGGCCGTTCCCAGCCACCATAGCCTCGACCTGCTGGGCTCCAGTGATCCTTCCGCCTCAGCCTTCCAAGTAGCTGGAACCACAGGCGTGCACTACCACACCCGGCTCATTTTGATTTATTGTAGAGATGAGGTCTCGCCAAGTTGCCCAGATCAGGCAATCCACTCACCTCAGCCTCCCAAAGGTGTGGGATTATAGGCCGAGCCACCGGCTCTAAAATGCACCACCACTCATCCTCTGGATGAGTTCTTCATCTCCATTTGCAGCCGTAGGGCCACAAATACTTCAGTTTGGGGATGGGGCACCTGGGTCTCCTTGTCAGGACCTGTCCTTCTGGGGATTTTTCACTTGGAAAATCCTCTTTGGACTGTCAACTGTCAACCTCAGAGAGGTGCTGAATTCACCCTTCAGTATCAGGGAGTAGCTCCTCTGTTCACGTGGGCAGGCTAGAGCCTGTCTCCAATTGGTTACCAGGACAAATGCAGTAGAGATGTTGCTGCATCTTGCTTGACTTCAGCCAGAACTAGGCAACTAATTCCTCCAGAGTATTTTTTCGTGTGTCCCACTGCCAGTGTACTATCTGGCACCAATTGCTGTGGTGGTGAGCAACACTGGTAGCAGGTGATTTTTGCTACTTTCTTCTGGGTAGGGTTGCAGAGATGGTGCCTGCCTCTGGACTGTGTAGCTTGCTGTGGACTGGCTAGGTGCATGGGGCAGTCATCTGAGCAGGGAAACTCAGGACACTTGATCCCCCATCCCCACTGAGTCAAACACCTGCACACCCATTTGCTGACACACTTGCATGCATAGTCATCCCTGCACCCACTCATTTATGCAGAGACCCATGCACTCCCACCAACTCCATCACCATCTTGAAATCTCCGACATAAAATTTTAATAGCACATTTAAAAAGTTTAAGATAAAGATTTAAAAAAAAAACTGAAGATAAGGCATCCCAAACTGACTGTTGATGAGTTCAGTGTCTTTATAGTTATTTGGCTGACTCAAACTTTTTGTCAAGGCATCTTCATTTCAGTTTGCCATTTGCCCTATGCTCCATCACCCTTACTGCTTGTCTCAGATCTAATGCTAACATTTTTGTTAATTACTTAGCCATTTAGCATTTGAATATGGACTCTCACATCTATGGAAAGATTAAATGAACATATTATCCTGTAACTGGCCATTTGCAACTCTCACTCTTTTAGACGTAGAAATTATGTCCTAGTTACATAAAGTCATAGGAGAAAAGCAAATAAAAAATTAACAAAACCAAATTTAGCACAAACATTGCTTAGAATCCATGACAATGAAGTTACTGTACATTCTTAGAGTAGCCCTAGTAAAGAAATAATATTCTTTTTTATCATCCAACAGTTTGAAAGGAAATAAAATGAAAAGAAAAAGCAATTTTAATAGTTGAAAATATGTAGTCACATTTAATAATGTTAGTGTATCAATATTCATATTAAATCTGGTTATACTTTTTTGATCACAACAACAGAATAAAGGGGCACCAGAAGAACAATGGGAAAATACTCAACTAATGAGGACCCTCCTCCAGATCAAAGATAAATTACTCATAAATGATACATTTTTCTCCTCTGATATACTCTTGTCATCAACATTCCTCCTATTCTTTAGAACCAGTTTAAACTTCAATTCCAGTACAACTTCTTTAACAAAATTCACTCTCAAAGCAAGAGTTAACCTTCCTCAAAGCACACGTATTGTCTTTAACAAATAACTACTCTTTAACGAATACAAGTCTACAGATTTCAGTACCATTAATTTAGCACCCAAATTCAATACAAAATCTAAATTGCTGTGATGTAATTTGTTGAATTATATAATGCAAATTGTTCAATAAATTGTGTTCATGCAGCTAAAATTCTCTTCAATTATATTATGAATACTTTTTTAATAGAGATAATGTCTTTTTGTTTTATTATTTTACAATGTCTGAGACAGTGCTAGATATCATAGTTCATATGCTACTAATTACCTGTTTTATTTGCAGGTTTAATTTCTTGATATTAAGTCAATGTAATTTGAGTTCTAGAATCTGAGTAACACAAGTTTTCTTGGGCATTTTAAAATACTTTGGAAGGCTCAGTTCTGTCATGTATAAGATGAACTTAGATTTCTTCAACTCTGAAGTCTTAGAGGACATACAGGACTTTAATTCTCTTAACTTTTATTTCAAAAGCACAAAATAAAACTTTATGTATTTAGATGTAAATTTTTAAAAATTCCACAGAGACTGAATTTTTTCATTATTATTTTTAATTTTTATTTAATTGGTGGAAGAGAGCACCAGTATACTTCACAGAACCAGTGGAGTCCTCCTTTAATGCAAGATGATCAATTTCCTTTGCTTTAATGCTTTCAGTGTTAAGAAATTTATTGCTTCGGGAGGAAACTATTCTACTGGTGACCAGCACTGAGAAAATGCTTCCCTTCTAGAGCTGAAGCTTGCTCTCTTTTATCTTCTTATCAGATATATCAACTATATTCTTATTAGCAAAACAGAGTGATCCTCTCTTGTTCTAATGACTTCCTAAAATGGGACACAACACATAAGTCAAGCAGGTTAAAAGTGCCATTTTTTGTCATTGTTCAGGCACACATTCAATTCAAAGAATTCAATTCAATGACAAAGCATACATCAGGCACAAAGCTTTTGAGTGACAAACAAAAGATATATGAGAAAATTTCTTTGGTTTCCCAGGAATTAACAATCTGGTGGGAGATGCAAGCAAACATAAATGTAAATCGAATTCACTAAGCCTATTTTAATTTAATAAATGCAACATTAATGTATCAATTAAATATTAACTTATTGTGTTGATTGCAATGAACTCAATGAGTGTGCTGGGTCCTAGGAAGACAGTCAAAGAAAGAGAGAGAGAAAGTCACCTTCTTTAAGTGCGTTCAACATTGAAAGTGGATCTTTTTTGTGGAACCTCCCTTACACAACCATTTTTCCTTTGAATGATACCTCTTGGCAAGAGATAATAAAGAAGAAAATGAATTTCAAGGGAAAGAGAAAGAAAGAAAAAGCACACAAATGATAGGCTTAAAGCTTGAAATGGCCACTTATTGAAAATTTTTATTATAATAGTATACATAAAGTTGAACATAAGCTTTCTAAATTCACTGTTCTGTAGCAGAAGTAAACGTTTCAGTATGAGCTGAAGAAAACGATCGCTTCTTAGAAGCAGAGTGTGTATGGATCAGTCCAAAAGGTGTCAGAATCTTGATCCTTTTGTTTAGGTGCCAGATTAAATTTTAAAATCCAGTGCATCCAGCCAGACACAGTGTCTCATGCCTTTAATCCCAACACTTTCAGAGGCCAAAGCAGGAGGATTGCTTGAACCCAGCAGTTCAAGACAAGCTTAGGCAGCATACTCTACAAAAAACTGAAAAATTAGCCAGGCATGGTGGTGCACACTTGTAGTCCCAGCAACCTGGAAGTTAGAGACAGACACATCATCTGACCCAGGAGGTTGAGGCTGCAGCAAATTTAATGATCGTATCACAGCACTTCAGCATGTCAACAGAGTGAAAAATTGACAGAAAACTAACTAAAACAAACAAAAAACACCTCTCAACTTTTCCCCTTTCTCCATAGAGAGTAGGACTGACCCAACAAAGAGAAAAATTGTTCTGTTCCCCTCCCTGTATCTCATTTTGCATTACAGGAAGAAGATAAATAATTTAACCACACCTGAACAGACCCTTTTTCAAGATAACTTTTGTCTCCAAGGATTTAAATTCTGAAGGGAACTATTTGCAAATCAATATCTGTTCCCAATCATTCTCCTAGTAATCATTTATTGCCCCACAATGGATTTCTTTTCCACCCCATCTCATATCCTGTTTTATCAGAATCCAAGTCCCATTTTTCCTATAATCTCAAGATAGTATATAGTTTCTATAACTTATTGGGTAGTGGATCTTCATTGTGAAGACTTCTGTGTATACACATTAAATAAATTTGTATGCATTTTTTTCTTCTTACTCAGTGGGCCTCGTGTCAGTGATCTTCAACAAGTCTTTAGGGAATCAAGGCAATAATATTAATTTTTCTTAATATTAAAAATAAAAATATTAATTATAAACCTCATATAATTCATAATAAATTCATAAAAATAAATTGCATTTAAAAAAACCATATTTCCAGCTGTGGCTTGCAGCTCCTGGGTGGGCAGCACTGCTCTCAGTTGTGCGGATTGATTGCATGGAGCTGCTCATCGAGGATGCTTGCCCACCAGCCACCACTCTGTCCGTGTCTCTGAGGCAGTCTCCCTCCCACATCCTTCCAGCCTTCATCATGGATTTTGAGGATGATAACATACTCTGCTTTCAGGAATACTTATCAGGGCTTTAATGGAATGGATCATGATTGTGGCCCTGCATCTTATGGAAGGATGGATTGTGACTATGACCATGGATCCTATGGGGGTCAAAGATCCATGGTTTCCTACTTTAACCAGTCATATGGCATGGACAATCACAATTGTGGTGGTGGGGGTGCAAGTTTGAACCTTATGAGTCTTACGACTTTGCATATTCACTGGGTGGATGAGATCTGTACAGATCTGGCTATGGTCTTAATGAACCCAAACAAAGCCACTTCTGAGGTAGTTATGGTAGTCAGTTTGAGAGCTCCTACCAGAATAACCCTGACTCATTTGGTGGTAGAAACCAGGGTGGGTCTAGCAGCACCTTACTCCCATTCAAAATTGAGGCCTGGGTTCATAGAGGACAGAGGAAGAGAGAATTACTCTTCCTATAGCAATTTTTCTTCATCCTGTATGAAGCCTGCACCTGTAGGCTCTTGGGGGAGGAGAACGCCTGTTTATCCTGAAAGCACACTTGGAAGCAGAAACTTTGATGCTTTTGGAGGACTGTTAACAGGCAGAGGCCAAGGCCGAAGACATATGGGTGATTTTGGAAGCATCCATAGACCTGGAATTGCTGTTGACTACCAAAACAAACCCACCAATGTGGCAGTTGCTGCTGCAAGAGGAATAAAGAAAAATGATGCAACCATTTAATAAGCCTAGTGGAATCTTTATTAAGAAACCCAAGCTAGTAAAACTGCTGGAGAAGATGAGCCTAAGCAAATCGCCCATAAAAATTGATCCTAAAAATGAAGAAGAAAAGCGATGAATAGAGGCTTGGTGAGAGAAAAAATGGTGCAGAAGAGAAAAAAACAGTGAGAAGTATGGAAAAGAATACAGAATGGCATTTACATATTCATTTTGTAAATTTTGAATGTTTGAAGAAAAAGATATTGAAATGCATCTGGATAGTTCTTCACACCAGGAAACATTAAGTCATATTCAGAAACAAACTAAATTTCATAAAGTAGTTATGGAGTTTTTGCATGGATATATGTTGAATAAATTCAGGAGAACATCTAGTCATAAGCAAAATACAAATAAACACAAGTAGTCAAAATAATTGAGAAAGATGTAATGGAGGGTGTTATCCCTGATGATCACATGATGAAAGTGGAGGCCGTTCACTGCAGTGCTTACAGTGTGTATATCCCTGCTTTACACAGTTCAGTTCAGCAATACTTAAAATAGTCTGATCATATACATAGACACTAAACAACATGAAGCTGAACAACTACTGGGTGAACATCAAAATCAAAACAAATTAAAAGATTCCTGAAAACAAATGAAAATGAAGAAACATCTTACAAAAACCGATGGGATGCCATAAAATCAATTCTAAGAGGGGAATTTATATCTCTATGAACACACATCAAGAAAATGGAAAAAACACAAGTTCGCAGCCTAACAAAGCATGTAAGGGAGGTGGAAAGACAAGGTCAGCAAAACTCTAATACCATTTGTTCTCACTCATAAGCGGACCTTGAACAATTATCATAATACTATAGGAAAGGGATTGGCAGTAGTGGGAAACTGTCAGGAGAGGGGGTGTTAGGATTGGCAGTTGAGGGAAACTGCCAGGAGTGCGGGAGCACACCTTATCAGCAAGTGCACCTGCATAATGAATATTTGGATACCTAACCCTGAATTGTATCCCACATCTTTAAAATAAAAAAATTAAAAGTTAAAAAAACAAAAACTATATTCCCATATTAAAGTCACAACTGAATAATTTCTGTGAAGCTCATATCATCCTCATACTCAAAATTGGCAAAGACCTAACAAAGAAAGAGAATTACAGGCCAGTTTTCCTGATGAACATAAGTGCAAAAATTCTCAACAGAATTCTAGCAAATCACATCCAACAACAAATTTCAAGGATCATCCATCATGAGCGAGCAGGCTTCATTCCCAGTATGCGGTGCTGGTTCAACATTAGTGAGTCTATAAATGTAATCCATCACATTAATAGGCATAAAACCAAGAACCACATGATTATCTCATTAGATGAAGAAAAAGCATTTGATAAAGTCCATCATCTTTTCTTGATTAAAACCCTCGAATACCTGAGCATTAAAAGAACATCCCTCAAAGAACAAGCCATCTATGACAAACCTGTAGCCAACATCATGATTAACAGGCAGAAGCTGGAAGTATTCCCCCTAACTGGAACAAGACAAGGATGCCCATTCCCACCCCTCTTATTCAACATGGTACTAGGAATCCTAGCCAGAGCTATCAGGCAGGAGAAATAAAACAGGGGAATTCAAATAGGAAAATAGTAAATTGAGTCATCTCTTTTTGCAATGATGTGATTTTATAGCTAGAAAACCCTGGAGTCTGTGAAAAGCCTCCTAACATTGATAAATGGCTTTTGTAAAGGCTCAGGGTACAAAATCAACACACCAAAGACAATTGCATTTATGTACACCAACAAGCAGTCTGACAGCCAAATAAAAAACTAAATTCCGTTTACAATAGCCACAAAAAAAATAAAATACCTTGGCATCCACTTAACCAAATAAGTGAAAGACCATTACAATGAGAATTACAAAACACTGCTCAAAGAAATCAAGGATGATACAAACAAATGGAAAAACACCAGATGCTTATGGATTGGAAGAATCAATATTGTCAAGATGTTCATCCTAACCAAGGCAATCAACAGATTCAATGTAATCCCTACAAATTGCCAACATCATTTTTCACAGACTTAGAAAAGACAAAAATTCATATGGAAGCAAATAAATAAATAGCACAGGCAGTCAAAGCAATACTCAGTAAAAGGAACAAAGCAGGATGCATCACACTTCAAGACTTTAAACTGTATTACAAGACTACAGTAACCAAGACAACATGATATAGGTACAGGAATAGGTATATAGACCAATGGAACAAGACAGAGAATTCAAAAATAAAAACACAGTCACTCAACCAACTCATCTTCAACAAAGCCTTCAATAACAAATATTGGAGAAAGGAAACCATATTTAGCAAATGATGCTGGGAAAACTGTCTAGCCACATGCAGAAGGATGAAATTGACCCTTTACTTATCACCAAATATAAAAATAAACCCAATACGGATCAAGGAATGAAGTGTAAAACCTCAAAGTATAAACATCTTAGAAGAAAACCTGGGGAACACCCTCTGGACTTCAGAGTAGGCAAATTAATTCATGGCTAAGTCCCCAAAAGCAAATGCAACAAAAGCTGAGGTAGACTGGTGGGAGGTTATCAAACTGAAGTTTTTGCACAGCAGAAGAAACCATCAAGGGAGTAAAGAGACAACACACGGAATGAGAAAAACATATTTGCAAGCTATGCATCTGACAATGGCCTAACATCCAGGACCTACAAGGAATGCAAATCGTAAGGAAAAATTTCAATTAAAAAGTGGGCTAAGGACATGAATAGCCACGTCTCAAAAGATGACCTACAAGCAGCCAACAAACACATGAAAATATGCTCAGTCTCACTGGTAATCAGAGAAATGGAAAGCAAATGTACAGTGATAACCAACTAACTCCAGTAAGTGGCCCTGATTACTGGTCCCACTAGCACAAGGATGGGATTGGCAGAAGCTGAAAACTTCTAGAGAGGGGAGGGAGGATGGAGGGGGACACATGGCAACACACTGGGTACCTGGTCCAGTATCAGGAGGAGACAGAGCCAGTTAGAAACCCAAACTTCACCTGCATGCAACCTACTTATGTAGTTAATCTGCACTCTTACCCCAAAATAAAATAAAATAATATAACTGAATGATTGCTTTAGGAGTGAAGAGAAAGTTTCACCCTGTAAAGATTTTCAGAAAAAAATCAGCTGACAAAAGTCAGATTAATAGGAAAAAAGGCATACAAAATTTTATTTTAACTTGCATAGTACAGGGTAACAACAGGAGAGTGATTACTCAGTAACGCAGTGGGTTACAGATCCTGATGTAACTTTATTCAAACAAAAGGGAAATGAAGAAATTTGGATGATTTTAAGGGGATAGTAAATAATTTTCAGGGGAATTCAATGGGCTTGGAGAATTCAAGGGAATTCAATAGGCATGGGATAAAGTCTGTTGGACCCACAGAGCAGTGTGACAAAGGTCTGTCCTGTTGTGTTGACAAAGTTCAGTTTTTATTCCTATAAGATGTTTTAAGTTAATGAAAATTCAGGGAAAGGGCTAGAGGTGGATTGCTTTCTCTTTTGATGCGTCTGGACTTTGGACAGATAAGAGAACTTCAGAGCACAGCTTCATCCCATGCTTTGGGAGAGACAGAGGATTGGGAGACAGGAGGAGGGGAGAAGGTCAAAGAGAGTTTAGGTTAAAATGTGGGTGGATTTAGAAGGTTGCAGGATGGCATTGACAGTAGCTAATCTTTTTAGCTACACATGATTTTTGAAAAAAAATGCACACTTAAAATTAAGGAAAAGGGCAAACCCCTTGGGTCCCTTCCCTCTCTCGGTGCTTTTCTGTCCTCTCAAATCCTACTTTAAAAAAATTAAGGAATAATCAAGCAAGGAAGCAAGGAGAAGAGAGTGTTTTTCCTTATTCTCTAACTTATTATCGAAGGGTAGTGACATGATTTGGGGGTTTGTCTGACTCCTAAGGGGTCTGGGCTTAAATTGTGGGCTTTCGAAATGCTCATGTGATGACATAAATATATTTTGGAACAAACAAGAAGACAGTGAATTAAAATGAGAGTGAAGAAATTGAGGACAATGCAAAGTCAATAACTTGATATAGAGAAGAATCAAAGAAGGTGGACAAGACTGGTTTTAATTCTGGCACTGCCGTTTATTAGCTACTTAGCCTTGGACCAATTTACTTAATTTCTGAGTTCCAGTTTCCTCCTCTGTAAGATGGAAAGAACAGTACCTTTTTTTTTTTTTTTTTAGAAACCTAGAGATTAAGTGTGTGTGTTTTGTAAATGTGTGTGTGTGTGCGCCTGTGTGTGTGTGTGTGTGTGCGTGTGTGTGTGTGTGTGTGTGTGTGTGTGAGAGAGAGAGAGAGAGAGAGAGAGAGAGAGACAGAGAGGGAGGGAGGGAGAGAGAGAGAGAGAGAGAGAGAGAGAGAGAGAGAGAGACTCAAAAGACTTGCTACATAATCACAATGGATGAACCTTATTTAGATGTTGATTAAAAGTACCTAAGAAAATGCCAGCAAAGACATGAACATAATCATGAGACAATCAAGGAAATATGAACACTACTAGAAATTTTGAAAATATAAAGAAATAATTTAAAAATATTCTTAGTAGTAATGGCCTCATGGCCCTGTTTAAAAAAAAAATGTTTGTTTTAGAAGCATTGGACTCTTTCAAGATAAATTTATATGATGATTGGGATTTGCTTCAGAATAATCATGAAAAATATTTGACTGTACACAGTTGAAGCTAGGTGAAGAATTGGGGGGTTTTATTCTAGTTTCATCTCTTTAATTGTATGTACTTCATATTTTTCATTATAAAATCTTTTTAAAAGTACCAACATTCTAAGAAAGGTACAGTTAGTACATGAAATGACATTTATTAGGAAGTTAACTATCTGCCTGGCATTTTCCAGGCACTTAAGAAATTCACTTAAATAAAGTGGGACCATTCTTTGACAGCAAGGATTCCCAAATTTTCATGCACATACACATTATTTGGAAATCAGGAGAAAATGCAGATTCTGACATAAAAGTTCTAAGATGGGGCCATGACATGAGAGGACCAATGCAAACAAAGGCTGAAAAATTTAGGTGGAACCCACAGTAGCGAATCTTTGCAAAAGAATGAGTTTGTGACAAGCATGCAAATAGCTACCAGAAAACCAAAAAGTATCAGATCTAGCTTTGAGGAGGAATTGTAAGTTTTTTGAAATGTCCACAATCTTAAAAACAGTATTAGTTCCATGCCCTAGAGATTATTCCACAGTTATCTTTAAGCAAGCAATCTATTTTTAAATGAGCCACTTGAAAAAATATTCCAAAATAGCATACAGAAAATTGAGAGTTAAATAGAAAAACAATGTAAAATGTAAACATAAATAATTTTTGTTTTGTGAGGTACAAAACATTTGGCTGTCTGCTTCTATAGGATGAAGCTTCCTAGAATTACCTTAATTAAGATCCACAATTATTTTCACTTCAGTTACTCCAGACAATGAATAATCTTTATATATATTTTGCTTATACTACATTTCCTAAGCAGCTAGCAGCTATGTATTTTGAAAGAAGAAAAAGCTTTTTTTTTTTGCTACAAATGTGGCTGAGTGATCAGTGCTAATGATGAAACATTTTCAGTAGTAAATAGCTCAGAGAAAAAATGCATCAGTGCAACCAAGCAGGGTCTTAAGAAAGAAATCATTCTCTTGATTTTATTTGAATTTTCTTGGCATCCTTATTTTTATTTCACATTCAATTTCTTTCCCCCAAAATATAGTATTCATAAACAATTAGACTCAGTGATTATACAATTGTAATTTCCAGTTTTTCTGTATGTGGTTTAATGAAACCTGAATTGAAGTTTGTCTATCCAATACAAATGCATATCAAACCGTGATAGTCTATTTAAAAGGAGCAAAATGTTAGTTACCAGAATACGTTTCTCTAGTATAAATGATAAGTAGTATCCTAGACATTTATTAAAATATCAACAAATTAGTCTCCATTTAATCCACATCTTAGCACAGACTATGTGTTAACATTTCCTTATTATTTTATTTAAATTGTTCATTTTGAATATTTCTTCTTATTTGTTACATAATAACACAACTTAAATGAAAATAATTACTGTGTTGCTTATGTCAGAAAATTATTTCAGGAATCATAATATGTATGCTAATGACAAAGTTGGATTTGCCCAGAAAATGTAGTTCATTCCTGTCCAGTGTCCTGAAGGCAATATATGAAACCAAAAGTGAGAGTCAAGCAGAGAAGTCTTTAATGTTATTGCCATAAAATGAAGAAGCAGGAACATAGTTACAAATCAACTTCCCACTGGATGGGAGCTGAGGAGGTTAAAATATAGGGACTGTATAATGAAAAGGTTGGGCATTGAAGCAAGAGGAGGACATTCATGCCATTTTGGGGAATGAGTGGAGACCTTCCAGAATTCAAATCACACTCTTTCTTTCTTTCTGTTGGTCCAAAGTTTCCTGTCATGGTTGCTGAGGTATGTGTTCAATTCGTTCCCAGATAAACTAGTCCAGCTGCTTCCCATGTGGTCAGTTGAAGATGAGAGAGAGAAACTGGGAGAAAGGGGAGTATATTTCTGCACCATATTACAAGGAGATGGTCAGATCATTACCAAAAATCTGTTCAAAGGCAGTACCACTTGCTCAGAGTTTATATTCCATAGCTTCTCAACCATCCCAAGGCTAAATTAACAAGTACATGACTCAAGATCTTCTAATAATTTCTTCAGCCACCCCAAGGCTAAGCTCCTTAAGAGGAGGGGGAATGGAAAGTTATAAAACTCAAAAGAAGGTATCTTGGTACATTTAGATAAACAACTTCTCACCAAACATAAGAAATGTAAGAATCTCCTGTTCCTAGAGCCTTGGCTTATAACATTTCCCACTGTCAATTATATACATGATTTCTGTAATGGAGTTGCTGACCCTTTCTGGTACATACAACTTAATCAGATACAAAATTTTCTTCACAAATTTCCCTTCATAATTCCCATCACGGTTTACATAGACCCTCTCCAATATGCTTGGACTTTCTGTTCTGCCCCATACTTCCTTCTTTGTTAAATACCAAGTCATTCTACTTTAGGAAAAAATATACCACATAAAAATGTTTTGTTTGAACATTTGTATGGCCTCCTCTATTTGTTCTGTTCCAGTATGCACAGCTTTGGCCATAAGCTCGAGGGCTTGAATTATATAAGACATAGCTGGGCACCGTGGCTCACACCTGAAATCCCAGCACTTTGGGAGACGGAGGCGATAGGATTGCCTGAGCCTAGGCATTCAAGACCAGCCTGGGAAATTTGGTGAGACCTCATCTCTACAATAAATCAAAAAATTATCCAGGTGTAGTGGCACAAGCTTGTAGTTCAGCTACTTGAAAGGCTGAGGCAGAAGGATTGCCTGAGCCCAGCAGGTTGATGCTGCAGTGGCCATGAGCATGCCACTGCACTGCAGTCTGGCAACAGTGGGAGACACTGACTAAAAAAACAATTATATGTTATACAGCATTTAAATAATGAATAAAACAATAATCCACATATTAAAACAGTTATTACTAATTTACCTATACTAGAAAAGACACTTCTTAAATCAGAGGTAATCCATGAAAGTAAATAAGAAACCCAGTTCAAAGTTCCATTGAAGACCCCATCTAAAAAGGGCACAGTGCATTATAGTCCTTGAGCTGCTGATCTAGATCTTCAGCATCCAGATGGGGTAGGAGCCATTCACCAAAGATCTTCCGGTTTCCTCAGTTTGTTCCTTTTTCTCTGTTATCTGATGTTATGCCAGAGTCAGGATGGAAAACAAACTTTCATATGTAGGTAGCAGGATAATGAAATCCCTTCTGGTGAATCCTTGTCAGGCAGTGATTTCCCAAGCCTTTTAGTTAGAAATTTGTGTAAAAGAGAAAGGTCAGTTAAAGTCTCTGTTTTCCTGTTGACCAAACATTATTCCTTAGAATGTCTGTATGGGGCCAATAAACAGCAAGAGGTCTCATGTCACTAGAAAATCTCATTCCTGAGATGGTTTATTTCATTTACTTGGTGAGGTGCCATGGAGCTAGGAAGAATATTTCTAGAATTGTCTATTTTTTAACAATAGTTTCCAAATCAGTGATGTTGGATTGTGGGGTAAAGACATGGTTTGACCTGATTTTATAGTCAATTGTTTAAGAGCAAGAGGGAGTCAAGTCTAGAATTAAGTCTGAAAAACAAAATACTGGATCGGTACTATATTATCTGGCATAGCATTTACAAGAGACATGTACAACTCTGAATTAATTTGATCTTTCTTTTTAAAATTTATTTTTAAAATTATTTTTATTTTAAAGATGTGGGGTACAATTCAGGGTTAGCTACATAAGTGGTCATCATGCAGGTAAAGTTTGGGTACCCTTATTGATGTTATGTGCCCCTCCTCCCTCCCCTGGCAGTGTTCCACCACTGCCAGTTCCTTTACAGTCTTACATGCTCACCTCTTCTGTGATAATCCCTGGGCCTAGAGAGATTGAATAACTTTCATTTTGATTGTCACCTTCTCCTGAGCCTGAAGATGAGGGCCTACCCGATGGAATTCATCAAGAGTCACTGCCATTTCCAGTCTCTGGAACCAAAACCTTGTAACTTAGCAGCACAAGGATTAGTTAATAGAACATTTACTCAAGATGTAAAAGGCTCAGAACATTTTATTAAAACAGCATCACAGATTATGGTAAAAAATAATAGCTGTTCATTTAACCAAGGTGATAAAGTTTAAAAGCAATAAACTTTTGAAGCTCAGTTTTCAAAAACAAAGACAAAATCAAAACCACCTAATAAGGAAACATGGAAAATGTTCAAATATTTTTCCTTATCTGCACAACAGGCCTACCTACTCTGGGGACTGGAATGGGAATTTATCAGTGCAAGCCCACCCTTAGGCTCATCAAAGGTGTAGAAATGGTAATCAACTCCCATTTCAGTCCATGATTTGATACAGCAATCACTGTAAAAGTCTATCAAGTTCCCTGTGGAAGACAAATACTCAAGCCCACCCTTAAACTTATCCAAGATAGGGAGATGATAATCTCTCAGGAGCAGATACCTATAGCCCAGTCTTTATCATAATAATAAAACTTTGCTTTTCTAGATCTTCAAGATGAAGCATTTCAACATCATGTCAAAACTACAATTAAAACAGCAGGGGAAACAAAAGGTTACAGGATCTGACAAAAAGTTGAAAGAGAGAGACACTATCTCAGGCTTTCTCAAGGGGAAAATAACTGAAAGCAGAGAGATGCAATAAAAGTTGAACTTCTGAAATATGTCTGAAAAATCTCCAAAAAGAAACAGCCTATAGAACCCAAAATCAAAACCTCTTGCAATTTTACCAGGAGCAAATTAGTACCCAAGAAAACCCTGTCCCAACATAGGGGAACAAAATTCAGAAAGATTATTACAAACAATTTCATTTCAATTACAACCAACTTAGTCGCATGTAAAATATCCCTTCACAAATCCCATCATGACTTACATAGACCATCTACAACATGCTTGTAGTTTCTGTTCTGCCCCCATACTTCTCTCTTTGCTAAATGCCCAGTCATTTTACTTTAGGACAAAAACATACCAAATAAAATCTCTTTTCATATAAAATTGCTCTTTTTTTAATAACCAATAATACATCTTTATACAAATAACTTTCTTCATATCTCTCTCTCTCTTCCTTCCTAGTCCCTTTCTACTTTCTTTCCTAAATAACTTTTCTAAATCCATTACCTGAACTAATCTTGAAATAATCTCCAAATTAGACTAAATTATTTTCTTTTTTGTGTGGCTAAATGGTGTTACAGAAAAATCTTTTTTAAATTTTTGTCATAGGTGGGTATTCTTATTGATTCTAATCAGACAGTATCTGTCCCAAAGGGCTGTCAAATGGAATAGACTTGTTATTTCCCATATTAAACAAAAGACAAAGACAAAAAAAAAATTAGTGCCAACAGTGAAACCAAAGGATATCCCCAAAGTGCAAATGAGTTACAACCACCTTCCCTGGTGCCTGTGAATAGCTATTAAAAGCCCAAACAAGAAGGGGTTAAACTCCTGGCTTATGATCCAGTGTGACTTAAACCAAAGTATATTTCAAAATGATGAACAAGTTACAATCACCTTCCTAGACACTTCTAAATGGCTACTAAAGCCCAAATGTGAAGGAGTTGAACTCCTGGCTTACTATTCAATTTTACTTACCTATGCATGTATCTGATCCAGAGCTCCATTTTCTTTCCAATCACAGATGGATGTTTGTCATGGTTGATGGGGAAGTACTTCAGAGAGTCCCTGGAGTGAAAAGGGCTCTACTTGTGACAGCCCTGCCTAACCAACCATCTGCCAGCAGTAGGGTCGCACCAGAGTCACCAAATTTGTTCCTGGATGAACTAGTTGAGCTGCTTCCCTTGCAGTCACTTGAAGATAAGAGACAGAAGCTGGGAGAAAATGCATTTTATTCCTGCAACCAGGTTACAGAGAGACAGGCAGCATCAATACCAAAAGCCCACTTAAAAGCAGTACCACTTACGCAGAGTTTATATTCCATGACCCCTCACTTACTCCCGAGATTAAAGTAACAAGGACATAACTCAGGATCTCCTAATAATTCCTTCACCCACCTCAAGGCTAAGTTCCTTAAGGGGAATGTAGAGGGAATGGAAAATTACAACAATTGAAAGAAACTACCTTGGTACATTTAGATAAACAACTTTGGAATTAAACATGAGAAATGTAAGAAACCCACATTCCCAGAGCCTTGACCTATAACAATTTAGTATGGAAAGCACATTATAATGAGATTAGAGGTTCTTCAGAGGTTGAGTGGACTGTCATTTTGAATTTCACCAGTTTAACTGGTTTGGTCAAAAGGGGGAATTCTGCCTGTAGACTTATGTTTCTCAAAGATAAGCAGGCTTAGTTTGGGATAGAAACTCACAGCACTTGGATGGATTTAGAGTCTCTCATACTCAGTGATCTATCACAGAAACAAAGAACAGAGTACCATATGTTCTCACTCATAAACGGACCTTGGTCAATTATCATAATACTGAAAGAAGGGGATTGGCGGTAGTGGGAAACTGCCAGGGTATGGGGGGTGGAATTGGCAGTTGAGGGAAACTGCCAGGGGATGGAGGGGCACACTTCATCAACAAGGGTACCTGCATAATGCACATCTATATACCTAACCCTGAATTGTACCCCACATCTTAAAAAAAAAAAGAGAAACTTCTAAGCTACTACTTTCCAGGGATTCCCATTTATTTTAGGAGATATTTAATGTCTTAATATTTGGGTTTGTTTAGGACCAAAAAAACTCTTCTGAAGCCATTAACCTGTCCTTCAAATATTATATATAGTATAGGGGAAATAATACATGTGTGTCTAATTTACAATAACTTGTCAAGGCATTCTAAGCTCATGAAAATTTTGAAACAATGTTGTAACTGTTTAGTCTCATTTAGTCATTCTTTAAAAAACTAGCCAACTTTAAGAATAATTAACTAGAACTAGATGTTTCTGGTTCCAAAATTCTTTATTTAAATCTGTAATTTATTCTAATAAGTTTCAAATAAATCCTAACTGTAGCCAAAATAAACCCATTTGTATCAACATTTAAAAAAAGAAACTCAGCAATGTCACATAGTCATTACACTGGGTAGCATAATCTAATATAATTATTTTTCTCCACTTTCTGGAAATCAGACTGAATAAAGAATGCTAATGCAATAAAGGACTGTTGTAAAGTAGAGAAGTCTTTTAAATTCTAAGTCAAGAGGTTGTGGTCAGAGAAATGAAATTCTCTGACATATAGGGGCTCATGTGTTGGGGCTCAGAAATTGATACCCCAAGCATTGGTACTATGGTGTGTTAAGAAACCCTCAAAGCTGTCCTAGAATTGTGTCCTGTAACCTTGTTTTGTGCCTCCAGCAAACACAGAGAGGGACTCTCAGGGATTTTTTTATCTGATCAAGAAAGCTTCTTTCCAAATAAATTTAATTGTCTTGAACCATTCTCTAAGTATTTCATTAAATAACCCCAAAATTTCAATCATCCCAGGAGAGAAGAGACTGGGACTCCTCACTATGCCCATACAGACTTATCTCTCTTTCTGAGGACAGATCCATGAGATTATCTACGGGCTTTATCTGCATAATATGACAACTTGTATTCTTGTGCAGCTGGTCCCCCTCCTTCCAATAATGTTTGTTTTTCACCTCCTGGATCCATTCACTCTCCCTAATGATTTACTGTCCTTCAAAAGAATTGTCAACATTCCCTGTTTTCCCCCTCCACTCCACTATGAAAAAGTGTATATAAGCTTCTGTACTGCATTGGGTTATTAGGTAATTACTCTGATTTTCCCCAATACACATTATGTGTATACCTTTTCTTCTATTAATCTCCCTTTTGCAAGTTAATTTTTAGCAAACCTTCAGGGGGCAAAAAGAAAGCTCTCTCTTTGCCCATATAGCAGGTATTTGTCATTGTGAGCGTCCTTCTAGTTCCCTTCAAAAGTTTTTTTCTGCTCTCAATTTCATATTTCCAAGAGCACATGCTTAATTGCAACTATATTTTCTATAAAGATTCTAAAAGATACAGAAGATATTTTTTTCATTCTGCATATCTAGTTAGTTTCAATACCAAAATAGCAAGAATACATATGACTTTGCCAGAAGATCAACTATTAATGACCCAGAAAAAGGGACACAAACACTGAATTGGCAAGAAAGTTATAACCCCAGCTCTGTATCTAATTAGCTAGGTAACCTTGAGCATGTCATGGAAATCTTCTAGAAACAAATAACTTCTGTCTTTTTATTTTTATTTATTATTTTTTATTATTATAAAGATGTGGGGTACAATTCAGGGTTAGGTATACAAATGTTGATTATGCAGGTACCCTTGTTAATGAGATATGACCCACCCTCCCCTAGCAGTTTCCTTCAACTGCCAATCCCACGCCCCCTCCCCTGACAGTTTCCCACCACTGCCAATCCCTTTCTTATAGTATTATAATTGTTCAAGTTGCACTTATGAGTGAGAACATATGGTACTCTGCTCTTTTTATCTGTGATAAATCACCGAGTATGATCAACTCTAAATCCAACCAAGTTGCTGCTAAGTCCATATGTTTGTTCTTCTTTATGGCTATGTAATATTCCACTGTGCATACGTACCATATTTTTATCCAGTTTCTGAAAGAGCTAAAAATTGAACTTTTATCTTTTTAAAAAACATTTAACTAGACAACATCTTTCCTTGTTGTCTTATAGATTTTAAGTTCTATTTGTTCTTTTATCTTGAGCTTGGATCTTACCAGATTTAGTAATTTGTTTGTTTGAATTGTATAGACATATTAAATAAGCTTGATGACTAGATAGGCAAATGGGATCTAAACTAAAATTATCAAGTGTTTAATTGCATTCCCTAGAAAGAGGACATTAATCATTCAAGATGATTACTTGACTTTTCAAAAATTATACAGTAAAACTGACCAGGGCAGAAAAATTACCGTTCTCCTGAAATAAAATTTTTATTGAATGATTAATAATAATTATGTCAGAACAACATCCTGGAAGACTCAGTGAGAATGAGATGCCTGTACTAAAAAAAATGCAGTCATAGTCGGGCTCGGTGGCTCAGCCTGTAATCCCGCGCTTTGGGAGGCTGAGGTGAATGGATTGCCTGAGTTTGTGGGTTCGAGACTCGCCTGGGCAGCGAGACCTCATCTCTACAATAAATCAAAAAATCAGCCGGGCGTGGTAGCACATGCCTGTAATTCCGGCTACTCAGAATGCTGAGGTGGAAGGATCCCTGGAGCCCAGCAGGTGAGGCTGCGGTGGCCGGGAGCAGCCACTGCACTCCAGTCTGGGCGACAGAGTGAGACTCCAACTCAAAAAAAATAAAAAAAATAAAAATAAAAATGCAGTCAATTTAACACAGTCTTAACTACATGGCTGATAAATTATTCCACAATCATTTGGAGAAGATAATATATTTTTAAATGAAATATCACATAAATAGATTGCTTATTAACAATATGGAGTATGCTGCATTACATTCTCTTAGTGAATACCAGGAAGTTGTGCCTAGACTCTAGATGTCACTGTAAGAATAAACTTAACATTTTTCGCTTCCCATTCACTATTATCATATTTCTTAGAAAAAAGTTTTTGTTCAAAAATTGGCCATCAATTTTCTTTGCAAGTAACTATAAACCTGCCTCCCTTCAGATGTAAATATCACCCATTTCACTCTTAATGCTTATTTTTACATTCAAATTTATCTTTACATTTCTCCCTTATCCCTCTCCCTTTTCTTCTTCCTCTTTTTTTTCCAAAGTCAAGTATTGCCACCTATTCTTTCACTATTGCTTGTTATAGCCTTTACTCTGTTTATACTGTTAGTAATCAAATGGTGGCTCTTGGGTATCATTAATCAAAATCATAGAAATAAAACCAGAGGGCAGTGGAGAATAGATTGCAAAAGCCTATTAGCCAGTGTCCCTGACACCAGTTTTTATCCTGACTCAATTTACTCTCAACATTGGTTTCAGAAACTCCAAAACAAAGATGAAATCAGATTATGCCTATGCTCAATAACTTCAATAAAACAAAATCTAAGATATTCAACTTAAAACTCACTGATCTCAATACCATATTACCTTATTCTGCACTTTTTTCTTTTTCCTTTTTTTTTTTTTTTTTGAGTCAACATTTCACTCTGTCACCCAAGTGGGAATGCAGGGGCATGATCACTCCTTACTGCAACCTTAACCTCCTGGGATCAGGCAGTGCTTCTGCCTCAGCCTCCCAAGTAGTTGGGACTGTGTGTACCACCATGTCCAGCTATTTTTTAATTATTATTATTTTTTTGGTAGAGATGAATACTTGCTTTGTTGCCTAGGCTGGTCTCGAACCCCTGGGCTCAAGCAATTCTCTCGTTTTGGCCTTTCAAAGTGCTGGGGTTACAGGTATTAGCCACTGTGTTCAGCACACTTTTCTTATTTGTATAAATGTCATACATGCTCATCAAGCTTTTGTCATTTACCTGGAGGAGACACCTATTCCAAGTTTCTGTGTGAGTTAGACTAACCCTATACAAAATTGTCTCTTTCATTTGAATGTGACTGCTTTGAGGACAGAGAACATGCCCCCTTCTTCTGTATTTACTCACTTGTACTCTAAAAAATTTATACATTTGATGAATTAAAATTTTGGGGAAAATTAAAGAAAATAATGAATTTAACTTATTGAGAATCTAGCTTGAAAGTGGCAAACTTTAACATGCTCTATATTTTTTCTTTATATTCTAAGTTTTCCTGCAAGAGTAAGCAGGTCTATAAAATCAACATGGATGTGGGAAAATAGAAATTGCTGTTTCTTTAATTAGTATATGGCATTTGAGGTGGTGCCCCCTGAAGCAAAATATTAGTACACCTAAAGCATGTGTGTAGAACTTACAGACTAAATAGTAGTGCCATTGATATGGAACGCAGAGGAAATCCTCCATAATAAGTAACTACCAGATGGGTACATCTTTTTCATCTTCAGTTTTTCTCTTCACGTTTTTTTAAGGAGCATGTAGTTGTTGATCTTGCAATGACAATATTATGGTAATAGAAAAATAAAGGTGGACAAAATGGGAGGAAGTTTATCAATGTGGAGGAGATTGATATTATGTGTGTTTTTGTGATCATCTGCTGCTTTGATCGAGACAGTTTTCATGTAAATTTTCCCCAAATTTCAGTGGTCACCTTGAGTTTAATAATTGTTTCCAAATATTCATTACTAAAATGAAATTTCATCTTCTTTATATTACCCAGTGAACTCAGTGGTATAGACATGTGGGGAGGAGAGCACCTACAAGAGATGAAAACAGTACTAATAAATTGAGTCAAAATCAAAGAGCATTGAAACTGTGAGGAAAAAAAGAAATTGCCCTCACCTAATATTCATTCCCTTCAGATATAAAAATAACTTTAGTGAATCATCAAAACTGGCAGAATAGGAAGTACTTAAAACTTTGTCCCTCCACAAGATTAATAGGGTGGTATAAACTTTCAGAATCAATTCTTTTCAAAATTCTAAAATTTAATTAACTTACAGCAATCAATAAAACTCAATGAATAGAGTATTTGTAAGGTAATGCTGTAGTAGTTTAACCTAAGAATTTTTCATCACCTACTTCCAGTTTGGCAACAGCCATGAGTGTAATACACCACGTACCTGGCAAAACTTCCTGGTAATAGAGAAAAAAATATACAGTTTACTCTCCAAAAAGGTGGTTGTGTATGTTGTCATGTCTGGTTGATTTTTGAGGAATTAGCTCAAGAGCTTGTGTTTGTTTCACCTGCATGAAGTATTGCCAGTTCTGAAGTGGCTTCCTGAGCAGCATTTGTTGAAAATAAATGTAAATAATAATGCTTTAGCTACAGTTACCTAGGGCAAAGAACTAAAATTGGTGAAAACAATAGACAGAATAAAAAGCCTGCTGAAGAAGAGTTTGGAGAAGAAGAGACTTGAAGCAATAAGCACTTTGAAGTGTTTTGTTGTATGCAGGGAAATCCAGAAGGCCATGCATATTCCCAGGGCAAGAGGTATACTTAGAAAATAGCTGAGAAGATATAAACTTTACAAAAATAGTTCATAGAAACCAATAAACAAAATTAACTACAACAAACAGCAAGAAGAAACCCTGGGGAAAATCTGTTTGCTTAAGTTACCACATTATAATATTCAAAATGTGCAATTTTCAGAAAATATATGAGGCAGGCAAAGAAGATAGAAAGTATAGCCCAGTCATACATACACAAAAGAAATGAATAGAAATTATCCCTGAGGAAGCCCACATAATAGATTTCCAAAACATATTTAAATCAACTGTCTTAAATATGCTAAAAAAGCTAAAGAAAACCATGGACAAATAACTAGGGGAAAAAAAGAGACAAATGCAAAAAGAATAGAGAATATTAACAAAGATGTAGAAAAAGATAAATGTGATCTAAATAGAATCTCTGGAGCTGCCAGTTTCAGAAAATATTTACTGGAGAAGAAAATCAGCGTATTTGAGCAGACAGAATAAAGAACCAACAAACTTTAAAATAGAATAATCTGGATTATGCAGTTTGAGGAGCAGAGAGAAAAAAATGAAGAAAAGCAAAAATAATTTAGGACACTTGTGGGACACCATCAAATACATCAACATATGAATAATTTTAGTTACAGAAGGAGAGGAAATCTAAAGGGACTAAGATAAAACTTGAAGGTATAATGGGTGGAACTTTTTCTAATTTGATGAGAGATATAAATCTACACAAACAGGAAGCTCTATAATTCCAGGTAGCATAAATTTAAAGAGGTCTACTCCAAAACATATTATAGTCATGCTATAAAAGCCCAAAACAAGGAAACACTCTTAAAAGCAGCTAATAAAAAGTGTACCATCACTTATGAGATTGCTGTAAGATTACCAGCCTATTTTCTCTTTTTTAGCAGAAATCATGGAGGCCTGAAAGCAGTAGAATTATATGTTTTAACTATTAGAAGAAGAAAAAAACTGTTGCCAGAGACTTCTGTATCAAGCCAAACTATTTTTCAGAACCAAAGAAAAAATTAATGCATTGCAATATAAACCAGGTTAAGGGAATTCACTGTTAGTAGACCTGCCCTGCAAGAAATGCTAAAGGGCTCACATGAAAGGACAGTAGAAAGTAATTCAGAGTTATAAGAAATAAATAATAGCACTAAAGGTAACTTTATAGGTAAATATAAAAGCCAGATTTATTGTATTTTTGATTGTTTTAAAATACTTTATTGTTTTCAAATATTTAAAGAAGAATGCATAAAACAATAATTGCAAATCTATTTTAGTGGGCACACAGTTTATACAGAAGCAACTTGATAAATTAACACCCTAACAAGCAGAGACAGGGTTTTATTGGAACAAAGTCTTGGATACTATTGAAAATAAATTAGTATTAGTTCAACTTAAAATGTTATAAGTTTAACACATTAATTTTAATCTCTAGGATGACCAATAAAAACATAACTAAAGTATATGTATAAAAAGAAAAAAGGAAATAATCAAAATAGCACACTAGGAAAAAAGGCAATTAAGCACAAAAAGGCGGTATAGGTGGAATTTAAAATTTGAAATATATAAGAAATATAAGAAAAATAGTCAAATGCCAGTGGTAAGTCCTTTATTAATAAATGAATTAAAATCTCCAATTTAAAGACTGTTTTGCAGGGCAATTTAAAAAAAAATATATCTCAGTATATGCTGTCTCCAAGAGACTCTCTTTCGATCTAAAGACACAAATAGGTTGAAAGTAGAAATAGAGCTGAGGTGGCTATAATGATATTAGGCAAAATAGGCTTTAAGCTATAAAAATGCTTGCAAGAGTCAAAGAAAGCAATTATATTGGTAAAAGTTTTAGTTGATCAAAAAGCTATAATAATTATAAACAGATAAGAACCTAACAATAAAAGTCCAATATATATAAACCAAAAACTGATGAAGGGAGAAATAGTCTTTTTTTTTTTTGAGTAGAGGTCTCACTCTGTCACCCAGGCTGGAGTGCAGTGGCATACTCACGGCCACTGCAGCCTTGAGCTGCTGGGCTCAGGTGATCCTTCCACCTCTGCCTTCCAAGTAGCTGGAACCACAGGTACGCACCACCATGCATAGCTAATTTTTTTATTTATTGTAGAGACAAGGTTTCACCATGTTACCCAGGCTGATCTCGAACCTGTGAGCTCAGGCAATTCTCTCACCTTGGCCTCCCAAAGTGCTGAGATTACAGGCTTGAGCCATCATGCCCAGCTTTAAAAACACTTTCAATAGTGGATATGACTAGACAGAGGAACTATAAAGAAACATAGAGCTTGAAAAGCACTATAAACTAACTAGACCTAGCAGATATGCAGTTCAGCCAAAAACAACAAAATACACATTCTTCTCAAGTGCACATGGAATGTTTTTCAAAATAGACCATATTTTAGGGCACAAAAAGTCTCAATAAATTAAACAATATTAAAATCATTTAAAGTATCTTTTGTGATTTGACACCATAATATTAGAGATCCATAAGAGAAAGAAAACTGGAAAATTTACAAATATGTAGCTATTAAATAACACAGTCTTGTTTAATGGGTCTGTTGAAGAAAAAGACATAAGGGAAATTAGAAAATTCTTAGAGATTAATGAAAATGAAAACACGCCAAATCACAGAAGATATAAAAACAGTGCTCAAAGGTGAAAAATAGCTGGAAATGGCTGTATTAAAAAGAAGAAAGTTTTGAAATCAATAACCTAACATTACATTGTAAAGAACTAGAACTAAATCCAATACCAGAAAAGAATGAAAATAATAAAATTAGAGCAGAGGTAAATGAAATCTAGAGTAAAAAAACAATAGAAAGAATGAATGAAATCAAAAGTTGTTTCTTTGAGAACATCAACAAAATTGATAAATCTCTAACTACACTGATAAAAAAAAGAGAGAAAATGCAAATAACTAAAAAATTGGACATTCAAATCAGCCATGCATACTTAAAAAGAATTGTTAGAGTATACAAAAGCAATTGTACCCCAATCAATGGATAACCTAGATGAATCCATAATAATAACATAATAAAAATAATGATAATCCCCAACATAGAAAAGCCTAGATCCAGATGGCTCCACTGGTAAATTTAAACATATATTTAATGAAAAATTATTTTTTTTAATTTTAATTTTTTTTTGAGTTGGAGTCTCACTCTGTCGCTCAGACTGGAGTGCGTGGCTGCTCCTGGCCAACGCAGCCTCAAACTGCTGGGCTCCAGCGATCCTTCCGCCTCAGCCTTCCAGTAGCTGGAACTACAGGCGCGCACTACCACGCCCGGCTAATTTTTTTATTTATTGTAGA
>NW_006997005.1:0-630 GCF_000164805.1 Carlito syrichta | reverse complement strand
TGAGGATACGGTTGCATGTTAGATGTCAGCTTAAAGTGTTTTCTACATTCACAGTCAGAAAGCCACACGTACAAAGGCTGGTTTTGCATCTTGCAATCATAACATCTCAGACTCCCCTGGCGGCTAGTGCTGATCTAAGGCAATCACGTGTCCGACTGCATGAGACAGGAGTTCTGGCTACCGGGGAGCCCTATATCGAATATAACCAGATCACCTTTTAAGAAATTCAAATATAAAACATTTGAAAAGCAAAAGCAAGAGGAGCAGAGTTCGGCCAAATCCTCATTTAGTTACGTTTCAAAACCAGCAGCTCTAATGTTGCTTGAGCCCTGGAATCTGAGACCAGCCTGGGCAACTTGGCAAGTCCTGGTCTCTGTAATAAATCAAAGGGCACAGTTGCGCACGCTTGTAGTCCCAACTACTTGGAAAGCTGAAGCGGTAGGATCCTCTGAGCCCAGCAGGTCGAGCCTGTAGTGGATCATGCCACTGTACTCCAGCTTAGGGGACAGAGTGAGACTCCAATTCAGAGAGAGAGAGAGAGAGAGAGAGAGAGAGAGAGAGAGAGAGAGAGAGAGAGAGAGAAAAGAAGCCAGGTTTGTAATTTTTTATTTGAATTCCTGCTATGACATT
>NW_006997004.1:0-669 GCF_000164805.1 Carlito syrichta | reverse complement strand
TTACAGAGGAAGGCAAGTCTCTGTGCGTCAAATACAGAGAAAACCTGTTACTAAAGCACCTATCACATAGAAGAGTCAGTCACTGAGACAAACATTACAGAGGAGAGCCAGTCACTGGGGCCCTAATTACACAAGGGGCAATTCACTGAGGGTACCTATCAAAGAGGAGCAACAGTCACTGAGGCACCATCACTGTGAAGGGCCAGTTACAGAGGCAACCATCCCAGAAGGGGACTTTGCAGTGGGGCATCTATCAAAGAGGAGGTCTTGTCCCAGTGGTGCCCATGAGAAGAAGGGCCAATCATGGGGCACAAATCACATATAAGTGCCAATCAAAGCTAATCACTGGTGCACCAATCGCTGAGTAGGTGCAGTCAATAAGCCACTAGACAGAGTAGGGACAGTCACTGAAGTACATATCACAGTAGAAGATCAGTCACAGGACACTCATCACAGAGGAGGGCCAGTCATTGGGCACCAACACAGAGGAGGGGCAGTCAATGGAGCACCAATAACAGACAAGGCCATTACTGGAGCAGCCATCCCAGAGTAGTGTCAGTGATGGAGGCATCTTTTACAGAGGAGCACTAGTCACAGGGCACACATCATAATGGAAGACTAGTCACTGAAGCACCCTTAACAGAGAAAAGTGATTCACTAGGGCATCCA
>NW_006997003.1:2253-3215 GCF_000164805.1 Carlito syrichta | reverse complement strand
AAGGTTGAACGGTATTCCTTTTGTGTATATATACCACATTTTTCTTTTACCCATTCATCTGTTGATGGACACTTGAGTTGATTCTGTATCTTGGCTCTTGTGAATAATGCTGCAATGACATAGGAGTGTAGATGTCTCTTTGACACACCAATTTCATTGCCCTTGAATACATACCCAGTAGCGAGATTGCTGGATCATGTGGTAGTTCTATTGGGTTGATGCATAAGTCCATAGAGTTTTTCACTATGGAATGCAGATATTGCGCAATGGTTGGCTGGTCACAGTTCATCACATTGGCCAATTCTCGGGTTCAGTGACATGGAGTGCTGTGAATTAAAGTGTTTAAATGATCTTCATCAAGTCTTGATGGTCTTCCTGAACATGGAGAATCACTCGGGTCAAAGTGGCCCTCTGGAAACGACAAAACCATTTTCTTTTGGTGCTTTTCCGATGGCATTCTCCCTGTACAAGGCACAAATGTTTCAAGTCATCTTCACTGCCTTTACTCCTCTATTAAACTTGAATAGAAGAATATGTCAAAAGTATTTGTTTTTTCCACTTGACACTCCATCTCCTTTAGCTCACAAGAAGCACTAACTTTCTTCAAATCTGCAAAAGGCGAGGCACATTCACAATTACAACATTATCACTCCAAACAAAAAATGATACATGATAAGCAAACTAACAGGTGTGAGGTGATAAATCACTGTGGTATTAATCTGATGACTAGTAATATAAACCATTTTAAATACACTTATTGACCATTGCATGTCTCCTTTTGAAAATGTCTACTCAGATTCTTTGATCATTTTAAAATCAAGTTACTAATTTTCTTACTATTGAGCTGCTTGAGTTCCTTACATTGTGGATATTAACCCCTTATCAGATGTATGGTGTGCAAGTATTTTCTTCCATTCTGCAGACTGTATCTTCCCTCGGTTGATTGCTCCTTGGTTGGAAAG
>NW_006997003.1:0-782 GCF_000164805.1 Carlito syrichta | reverse complement strand
TCGTATTCCACCACATTTTTAAAATCCAGTCCTGTTTTGATGGGCAGCATGGTTTGTTCCACATTTTTGCTATTGTGAATAGTGCTGCAATAAACATGTGTGTGCAGGTATCTTTTTTGTAGAATGATTTGAGTTCCTCCAGGTATATTCCCAGTAGGGGAATTGTGGGGTCATATGGAAAGTCAATTTCTAGTTCTTTTTTTTTTTTAAGTTGGAGTCTCACTCCATCACCCAGTCTGGAGTGCAGTGGCACACTTATGGCCACTCCAGTGTTGACCTGCTGGGCTCCGGTACTCCTTCCACCTCAGCCTTCCAAGTAGCTGGGACTACAGGTACACACTACCATGCCCAGCTAATTTTCTGATTTATTGTAGAGACAAGGTCTCACCATGTTGCCCAGGCTGGACTCGAACCCGCAGGCTCAGGCATTCCTCTCATTTCGGCCTCCCAAAGTGCTAGGATTATAGACTTGAGCCACTGTGCCTGGCCTGTTTTCTAGTTCTTTTAGAAATTGCCACACTGTTTTCCATAGAGAATGAACTAGTTTGCATTCCGATCAGCAGTATAGAAGCGTTCCTTTTCTCTATCTCCTTGCCAGAATCTGTTGTTTTTTGTTTTATTAGTGATGGCCATTCTTACTGGGGTTGAGTGGTATCTCAATGTGGTTTTTATTTGCATTTCTCCGATGATGAGTGAGGCTGAGCACTTTTTCATGTGTCTGTTGGCTGCCCGTATATCTTCTTTTGAGAAGTGTCTATTCATGTCTTTTGCCCACATTTTTA
>NW_006997002.1:0-734 GCF_000164805.1 Carlito syrichta | reverse complement strand
TTGTTTTGCTCACAGTTGTCCTTAGCATAAATTACAACACCATTTTGACCCCAGGTGTCTTTCAAAAATCAGTCTGCACGCAAACATACCATAGCTCTAAATGAGCTGATGAATGTTCAATTTATAACTCAGAAGTCACATGATACACACCAAGCAATTATTTCTCTTAATTAACAAAAATGGTTTCTTAGGTCATTTTAAAAAACTTTTTTTTTTAAATTTTGAGGTTTTCTTGCTGGCCAATGTGCACCTTTAAGAATGATTTTTGGTCAGACTCGGTGGCTCAGCCTGTAATCCCAGCACTTGGGGAGGCCGAACCAAGTGGATTGCCTGAGCTCGAGGGTTCAAGACCAGCCCAGGCAACTTGGCGAGACCTCATCTCTACAATAAATCAAAAATTAACTGGGCATATTAGCTGGGCGTGGTAGTACATGCCTGTGGTTCCAGCTACTTGGAAGACTGAGAGGAAGGATCGCTAGAGCCCAGCAGGTCGATGCGGGGGTGGCTGGGGGGTGGCTGCGAGCGTGCCACCGCACTGCAGCCTGGGTGATAGAGTTAGACTCCAAGTCAAAAAAAAAAAAAGAATGATTTTTAGAGGCAGTTGCCATAAGAATTAAGAGCATATCATAATTAAGAGACACAAGTTCAAGAACTGACTCAGTAGCTTCTTAGCCATGTGACCTTGAACTAGTCACTGTTTTCTTTATGCCTCTGTTTACTCCTTCATAAAATAA
>NW_006997001.1:0-765 GCF_000164805.1 Carlito syrichta | reverse complement strand
AAAGTAAACAACTACATATACATATTTTAATTTCTTACTGTAATTTAACTACGCGAGGAAAAGTTTTAATGTACACTCATCACACATGTTATTATTTTTAGTATACGGTTTTGCATTTTGTTGAATAAATGGGGAATTAAATATGTTAAATTTAAGTCCTGGAACCTTACACAGTCATCTCCTTCTAGGAACCATGGTACATTAGATGCAAACAACTTTGGCATATCTTTCTAAAAAAGATTAGTGGATATTCATGAGTCCAGAGTATCTTATCACTTGAACATGGGTATCAGACTGGAATTGAGAGGAACTTTGAAAACTTCAAAGCTATGATTATAATAAAACTGTCTCCACTAAATCTATAGCAAGGCAAACAATAATGAGCAAAACAAAATAATAAAAGTAGAATTTAAAATAAGCAGGCTGCGTTTCACTTACTACTTCAGATTTCTGCTCAAATTATAGAGAATCTTCACTTATTCATTTGATTAAAAGTAGCAACAGCTCAATCTTCTTCATCTCTCTGTATCAGTCTTACCTTACCTCGTTTTTTCTTCATAGCCCTGACTACCCTGACATCGTGTGAGTATGTGTGTGTGTGTGTGTGTGTGTGTGTGTGTGTGTGTGTGTATGTATGTGGTGTTTGCTTTTTTCCACCAAACTTCAATATCCTCGAGAACAAATACTAAACCTTTATTCTCTTTACTGCTTTATCCCCAGAACCTACAGGGCATGTAGAAGGCGCTTAATAAATGTTTGGAGAAT
>NW_006997000.1:0-675 GCF_000164805.1 Carlito syrichta | reverse complement strand
TCCACACAACTCTCAGGACCCAACAAAAAGGCCCACTCCCTTCTGACAACCTGGGACCCTGGAGAGGGTGGCCGGATTCGCCTGCCGTGTCCTTCATGGGAGGAGTGCCTGGAGCATAGGCATTTCTCTGTCAGGGCGCCCACCCCTCCTCCCACCTTATTTGCTAGTGTGGACGCACACACTCTTCCCAGGGGCCACCTCGGGGAAAGGGAAAGAGTGTCACTCAAACCTTCGGGGTGTAGGGATGGGCGGGTGACTCATAACTATCTCATCAGCACACGAGGAGGCCAAGAGGGGAAGTTGGCCAGAGGCCAGGAGCTCGAGACCAGGCTATACACTAAGTCAAGCCCCCACCTCGACCCCAAGCAAAACTCAGAAAACCTTGGGTGAGGGTAGGTCTTGGTGGGAGGATTGCCTCCGGCCCACAGTTCATGACCAGGAAGGAAGACCAGGATGTTGAGATATTGGAAAACCTGGAATCACAGCAGTTTGGGAGACCAGGTGGAAAAGATGGCCAAGATGGGCAGTTTGAAAGCAACCTGGGCAACCAAGTGAGGAAAAAAAAGTAAGATAAGAAAGAAAGAAAGAAAGAAAGAAAGAAAGAAAGAAAGAAAGAAAGAAAGGAAGGAAGGAAGGAAGGAAGTAAGGAAGGAAGGAAGGAAGGAAGGAATCCAC
>NW_006996999.1:0-784 GCF_000164805.1 Carlito syrichta | reverse complement strand
TGATAAGGAATGACATCATGATCTACTATTGTTTTGACATCTGGACATGAAATTTAAAAATCATAGCTTTCATGACTCAGTATCAGTTCATGATTGCCTTTCCTTCTTTTTTTTTAAAAAAGATATCATTTTATACTTTATGTCTATTGAATATTAAATATGTGGTATATTCTTGAAATCCTTAAAATTTGAATAATCTCCTGTAAATTAAAGACTCTCACAACTATCTCCTAATGATCTCCGTGAAATAGAAGTTTCTGTGGGAAAGATCGTTATCCATCCATTACATTTGTCTCAAAGAATAAGAGGGTAGTTTCTCCTAATGTAGATGAAATTGGTTCCAGTGTGAAGAAAATGGAAGTGTAGGACAGAGCCTGAGTAAATGTAGAAAGTTGCCAAGGGCTCCAGTAAGGGTGTATTGATTATATTGGTCCATAAAGGCTAAGATTACATAAGTTTGTCTAAAAAATTTTAGAAAAGCCCCCAAGTATCAAGAATCCCACTGTTATAAAAGTGAAATTTGGTATTTTCTGTGTTAAAAGGACAAAATTCTCTTGGATGATGTCTGATTTCATAAGAGGCTATAAAAGAAGAAAGGATTTTCTTCCCTTCTGAGTGATTCTAAACAACTAAAGAATAAAATAGGAGTGAAGATGCTGTTTCTAATCAGAATAGCTTTCTGTCTAGTTTATCCTGTCCTGGATGTGTGATCTACTTTGCTTGAAGTTCACCCTCTGCAGTTCGCTCCCTCATATTCTCCCCAACCAATGTCCATCTCCTTCTC
>NW_006996998.1:0-756 GCF_000164805.1 Carlito syrichta | reverse complement strand
TGCCAGCCAACAGACCAACTAACTGTTGGCTCTCTCACAGGCCAATAGCTTAGCAAGCTAGTTGTCTTGCTCACCAGTTGACTAGTTAATCCATCTCACCAGTCGGCTCGCACACCAGCTGAATATTTAAGGCACCTTGTCTGTCACCTCACTCATCGGTTGACTAGTTAAGTCAGCTCACCGGTCAGCTCACCGGTCTGCCGAATAGTTAATTCCTCTGACCAATTGGCTCACTCGCCAGTCAACTAAAGTCAGCTGACCAGTCAGTTCACTCGACAGTTGTATAGTTAAGTCAGCTGATGAGTCAACTCAGTCACCGGGTGACTAGTTATGCCAGCTGACCTGTGAGATCACTCACCGGAAAACGAGTTAAATTAGTTCACCTGTCAGCTCACTCTCCAGCCGACTAGTAAAAACAGGTAACCAAGTCGGCCGCCTAGCCGGCCAACCAGTTAAGTCAGCTAACCAATTGTCTGAATAGTAGAACAACGATAATTTAGGCAATCAAACTAATTGACCTAATTATCGACCAACTAGTCAGGTCAGCACACCAGCCATTCAACGAGTTAACAGAGCTGAGTAGTGGGCCAACTCGTCAGTCAACTATCTAACCCAGCTAACTAGTCTGCTAACTAGTCGGCCAACTTGTTAAGCCAGCTAAAAAGTTGGTCGTGTAGTCAGCCAACGTGTTAAAATAGCTAAATATTCTGCCGACTCATCAACGAACATGTTAAGTCACCTAGGTAACCGGTTAAA
>NW_006996997.1:0-673 GCF_000164805.1 Carlito syrichta | reverse complement strand
GACCAGCCTGGGCCACATAGTGAGACCTCGTCGCTCCCCAGAATGCAAAAACTGAAGTCATGTGTGGTGGCGTTCATGGTCCTGGTTACATGGGATGTGGTGGACTGTGTCCCACAGAGTTCCTTTGCATAGAACCAGTCGACAGAAAGTGCGAGTCCAGGGCAGGAAGCATGACCCACAGCTGTCATACCTGTGCCCTACGAGGCCAAGACAGATGGCTGTCGGAGACCAGCTGGGCAAGATGGCCAGACCTTGTCTCTTCCAAAGGTCCCCAAAATCGAGTCTGATGTGGTGGCCTGCAGAGTCCTGGCTGCTCGGACCCGAGGCAGAAGATCCACCTGAGCCCCATAGATTGAGGCCCCGGAAGCCACAATCATGCCACTGCATCCCAACCCTGCCCAAGGAGACTCGGCCAACAAAAAATATGGCTCTCATGTGCATCATGACGTGCATCCATGGCTCCCCAGGGAAAGGTCTCCATGGGAGGGTGACGATGGAGTGATTGAGAGAGAAAGGGGCCCTCGTCCTGGCCAAAGGTGGCAGACTGGGGAACTGGAACCAGGACTGGTTGTGGTGTTGCTGGATTGCCTTGATCACTCTGTTCCCGAAGACCACCCTAACTGGGGGCCATTTTTTTCCATAAGGTCACAGGCATCTTTGCTTGGGGTACAAG
>NW_006996996.1:0-698 GCF_000164805.1 Carlito syrichta | reverse complement strand
AAAGAAATCATAATAGAGAATATTTGTGTAGTTCTCTCGATTGCATGCCTTTTTACAATGGGCTTACAGGAGTTGGAGAGCTGATTTTACTGTCCTAATTTTAAACTACAAAAGGTAGGGTACATTTTAATGACCCTACTGCAGGGTTCTGGCCTTGCAGAGAATAGTTTTGAAGCATAAATTAGATATGCCAGCAGGGGGCGAGCATTAGCCATGAGAAAGGCTCAGACTTGCATTAAGGTTTACAAGACAAATTCTCCCATGTGCACTTGTACACATTTTGAGATCTCATTTTCAAAATTAAAATTACTATATTTCCTCTGTCATATGAAGACCTCAACAGCTGTCTTCATAGTTCACCAATATTATATCCTGACTTTTGTTATAAAAATACTTTTGGAGCCGGGCTCGATGGCTCAGCCTGTAATCCCGCGCCTTTGGGAGGCTGAGGTGAGTGGATTGCCTGAGCCCGCGGGTTCGAGACCCGCCTGGGCAGCGAGACCTTCTCTCTACAATAAATCAGAAAATAAGCTGGGCGTGGTAGCGCATGCCTGTAATTCCGGCTACTTGGAAGGCTGAGGCGGAAGGATCGCTGGAGCCCAGCAGGTCGAGGCTGCGGTGGCCGGGAGCGGCCACTGCCCTCCAGTCTGGGCGACAGAGTGAGACTCCAACTCAAAAAAATAAAAATAAAAAAATAC
>NW_006996995.1:0-510 GCF_000164805.1 Carlito syrichta | reverse complement strand
GACGTCTGATACACCTTGCCTTACTAGTGCCGTCTGATACTCCTTGCCTTAATTAGTGCCGCCTGATACTCTTTGCCTTATTATTGCAGTCTGATACTACTTACCTTATTACTGCCGTCGGATCCAACTTGTCTTAGTGCCGTCTGATACTACTTGCCTTAATAGTGCTGTCTGATCCTACATTCCTTATTTGTACCTTTTGAACCTACTTGCCTTATTATTGCCGTCCGATACTACTTGCCTTATTATATCCGTCTGATACTACTTGCCTTAGTACTGCTGTCTGATACTCCTTGCCTTATTAGTGACGTCTGATACAACTTACTTTAAAAGGGCCGTCTGATACTCTTTGACTTATTATTGCCGTCTAATACTACTTACCTTTATAGTGCCGTCTGATACTCCTTGACTTATTAGTGGCGTCTGATACTCAATGCCTTATTAGTGTCGTCTGATACTCCTTGCCTCATTAGTGCCGTCGGATAATACCTGCATACTTAGTGCCGTCTG
>NW_006996994.1:0-571 GCF_000164805.1 Carlito syrichta | reverse complement strand
TATCTGCATAATATTCCATTTTTGTATATTTTTAAATCCAGTCCAACTTTGATGGGAAGCATGGTTGGTTCCATGTTTTTGCTATTGTGAATAGAGCTGCAACAAACATACGTGTGCAAGTATCTTTTTTTTTTTTTTTTGAGTTGGAGTTTCACTCTGTCGCCCAGACTGGATTGCAGTGGCCGCTCCCGGCCACTGCAGCCTCGACCTGCTGGGCTCCGGTGGTCCTTCCGCCTCAGCCTTCCCAGTAGCCGGAATTACAGGCATGCGCTACCACGCCCGGCTGATTTTTTGATTTATTGTAGAGATGAGGTCTTTCTGCCCGTGAGGGTCTCGAACCCGCGGGCTCAGGCAATCCACTCACCTCAGCCTCCCAAAGGCGTGGGATTACAGGCTGAGCCACTGGCTGCAAGTATCTTTTTTGTAGAATGATTTGAGTTCCTCCAGGTATATTTTCAATAGGGGAATTGCTGGTTCATATGGAAGGTCAGTTTCTAGTTCTTTCAGAAATTACCACATTATCTTCCAAAGAGGTTGCACTAGTTTGCATTCCCACCAGCAGTGTAGAAGT
>NW_006996993.1:1437-9428 GCF_000164805.1 Carlito syrichta | reverse complement strand
AATATAGTTGGGATCATTGTGAACACACAGGATCATTTGGGAAGGCGGCCCCAGCCTGGGGCGTAGAGTTCCCGATAAATGGTGGATCTGCAGACAATCGGGCTGTGCTTTTGGGAGTCCAAGTCTGCAAACCACAGGAGCCTGGGAGTTTGAGGCAAGCCTGGGCCACGTAAAAAGACCTCATTCCTCCTGGGAATGCAAACACTCTAGTCACACTTGGTGGTGCCCGCAATCCCGGCTACATGGAATGAGGTGACCTCTATCCCGAAGCATTCCTTTGTATTGCCCCATCCACAGAATGTGTGAGTCCAGGCTGGACACTGTGGCTCACAGCCGTCAGCCCTCTGCCCTGGGTGTCTAAGGTGGGAGGCTGCCTGAGTCCATGGGTTGGAGACCAGCCCGGGCTTTGTGGCCAGACCTCATCTCAGTGATAGATCCCCAAAATCGAGTCAGGCATGGTGATCCCCAGAGTCCTGGATGCTAGAATGCCGAGTTAGGAGGACCACCTGTACCCCACAGGTCGAGGCCCCAGGAGCCACGATCCTGATGCCGCACCCCAGCCTGGCCAATGGAGACTCTGGCCACAAAAAAGATGCCTCCCTCATGCATCTTAATGGGCGTCCCCGGCTCCCCAGGGAAAGGTCCGAGTGAGCAGGTGATGATGAAGTGATCACGAGAGAAATGGGCCCTCCCCCATCCGAAGGTGGCAGAATGGGTGACTGGAAACTTCACTTGCTGCTGCATTGCCATACCACCTTAATTGCTCTGTGCATTACGGCTGCCCTAGCTCGGGGCCATCAGTACCATGAACTCACATGTGTCTTTGCCGTGGGGCACGACTGTGGAGGCAGGACTTCAGTGGCACATGGCTGATGGCATGGGACAGACATGCCTAGTGTCCACCTTTGAAACCTCTCATGAATGACTGGCTAGAAAGTTCCTTTTCCTCTCCCAACACTGAGCGTGACTCCTCATGCTTTGTGGCAGGGGTGTCCGTGGTGGTAATTATTATTATTTGATTCGGAATGCCACTCTGTCTCCCTGGCCTTAGCACAGGGGATTGCTCAAGGCCACCGCAGACTCCACCTGGCGGGCTCAGGCCATCAACCCCAACTCGGCCCCCTGAGTGGCTGGAACCACAGGCCTGTAGCACCACACCTGGCTAATCTTTGGTTTAATTTTTGATGGCCGAGTTGAGGTCTCTCCCCATGTCCTGGCCTGGTTTTGAACTCCCAGGCTAGGCCCTCCACTCTTCTGGACCTCAGAAGGGCAGGAATGCAGGTCTGAGCACCTGAACACGGACTGTGGTTGTGATTGTGGTGGTGGTTGGTATTATTATTCTGAGTCGGAGTCCCACTCTCTCACCCAGGTTGGAGCACAGGGGCCCGCTATTGGTCACTGTTGCCTCCACCAGTTGGGATCCAGAGATCCTACTGCCATGGCCTCCTGAGTGGCTGGAGCAACAGGTTTGAGCCACATCGCTCGGCTCATTTTTTGACTTCTTGTAGAGACAAGAAGTCACCAAGGTGCCCGGGAAAGTCTTAAACCCAGGTGTTCAGGCCATTCTCTCACCTCAGCCTCCCAGAGCACCAGGATGACACACTCCCCTCTTGGGACTGCACTGCAAAGCTTGTTCCATTCTGACAACCCGGAACCCCAGAGAGGGGGGCTGGAGATGCCCTCCAGGCTCCCAGGTTGGAGCACATGGTGCAGGGGTATTTCCATGCTAGGGCTCTCAACCGCCACCTGCTTCTTTCTCCAGGGTGGATCTTCTTGCTCCTCCAAGGAGCCACATCGGGGAAAGGGAGGACGTGACTCCCGAAACTTTGGGGGGGGACAGTGATGCCCGGGAAACTCATGCCTGTCTCCTCATCACTCAGGGAGGATGAGATGGGAAGATGGTCGGAGCCCAGGAGCTCAAGGCCAGGCTGGACACCATAGCAAGCCCACACCTCGAGTCCAAGCAAAACCCAGAAGACCTGGGGTGAGGGCAATCCTTGGCCAGAAGATTGCCTCTGGCTGAGAGTTCAAGACCAGGCAGGAAGATCACGATGTCAATGAAAGGAAAGCCTGTGATCTCAGCAGTTTGTGAGACCTAGGCTGAGAGGATGGCCCGGGTTGGGTAGTTTGAGAGCAGCTTGGGCAACTTAGTGAGGAAAAAAAGAAATAAAGAAATCCCTTCTCAAGCAAACATCGTGCTTTCAGTCTTTCCCCACTCAGCCTCCACATGTGAGGGTCTCCCAAGCTCAGCACTTCCAGGCACAAAACTCCCCTGTCCAATGGCTTCCCCTGCCTTGTTCAGGAGTTCCTGTGGCTCCCAGGCCCAGTTCATGCTGGCTCTCCTCTCCGAGGTGAGAAATTTACACCAGGCAGGCCGACTATCCAACTTGTCAATGAGGACCTTCTGCTCCGAAAACCAGGGACACATTCATCACCAGGGACATTTCTTCCCCCCAATCTCATTTTGTCTGGATCTTAAGCCAGACGCCCTGTGAACACACCAAATGCAGTTGAGAATCTGTGTACGATTCTGAGGTTTTTGGAGACATGTCTCACTCTGTGGCCCAGACTGTGTCCTGGGAACACGACCATCGTTCTCCACCAGTTTTGAAATTGAGTGGTCTGCTGATCCTCTCTCTTCAACCTCCAGAGTGGGCGAGATGATGGGCACCTCGACCCCAGACTCCTAGCTTGGATGGGTGTGAAGATGGGGTCTCCCTGCATTGCCCAGGCTGATCTTGGGTTCCTGGCTCCAACCATCCTCCTCCTTGGCCTCCTAGAGCACTGGCATTCAACACGTGGGTTCCCACGCCAGGTCTTCTGATTCGTTTTTGACCAAGGTTCAAGGCTGGGAGCGGGGCCTCAACCACGTCATCCCAGTGCTTTGGGACGCCAAGGCCAGTTGCCAGGCTGAGCCTGCAGGCTGAAACCTGCCTGGGCAGCTTGTTGAGACCCCCTCACTACCCTCCATCCCTAATGAGCTGAGAGTAGTGGTGCGCACCTGTCGTTGTGACTCCTCAGAAGGCTGGCAAAGGCTGTGGTGGCCAGCCACCACCCTAAAGCTTGGGCAATGGAGTGAGACTTTGGCTCAAAAAAAAGTAAAAAGGAGAAAAAAAGAAGAGCATCCATTTGTGTATGGAGTTGGCATCATCGTGAACAGACATAGATCATTTGGACAAGAGACCCCAGCCTTGGGACTAGAGTTCCCGAAAGACAGTGGATCGGCAGTCAATCATCCTAGATTTTGGAGGACTAGGCAGGGGACCGCTGGAGCCCGGGAGTTCAAGACCAGCCTGGGCCACGAGCTAGACCTCATCGCTCCCCGGATGCAAACACTGGAGTTGCACGTGGTGGTGCTCATGGTCCCGGCTACACGGGATGTGGTGACCTACATCCTGGGGCGTTCCTTTGCATTTCCTCCATGACAGAATGTGTGAGTCCAGACCGGCAACCGTGGCTCACAGCCATCAAATCCGCACCTTGAGAAGTAGAGGCAGAAGGCTGCCTGAGCCCAGGGTTTGGAGACCAGCCCAGGCAATGTGGCCAGACCATGTCTCAGTGAGAGTTCCCCAGAATTGAGTCAGGCATGGTGGCTCCCAGAGTCCTGGTTGCTCAGGTTACGAGGCAGGAGGACTGCTTGAGCCCAGCAGATCAAGGTCCTGGGAGTCACGATCGTTCTACTGTGCCCCAGACCACCCAACAAAGAATCTGGTGATAAAAAAGTCACCTCCCACGTGCATAAAGATGGGCGTCCATGGCTCCCCACGGAAAGTTCTATGTGGGTGGGGGACAATTGGGTGATTGGGAGAGGAAGAGGCCCTTCTCCCTCCCAAATGTGATAGACCGGGTGACTGAAACCTGGGCTGGCTGGGGCATTGCTGAACTACCTTGGTCATTTTGTGCCCAACGGCCGCCCTAATTCAGGGCTGTCTGTTCCATGAGCTAACAGGTGTCTTTGCTGTGGCGCATGGGTGTGGAGGGTGGAGGCAGTCCTTTTGGGGTGCATGGCCGAAGACACGAGATGAACCTGCCCAGTGGCCACCTTTGAAACCTCCCAGAAATGACAGGCTTGAAAGTGCCTTTTCCTCACCCACACCTGAGAGTGAATCCTCGTGCTGGGTGGCAAGGGTAGTGGTGATGATGGTGGTTTTCTCCAAAAACATGAGAAATATACACAAATTCTCAACTTCATATGGTGTGTTCAAAGAGTGACTGGCTTTAGAGCCAGAAATAATTGCCAGAGTGCAGGGGCTCATTCTCAGCCACCACAGCTGCCACCGACTGGGCTCTGGCTATCTTCACACCATGGCCTCCCGAGATGCTGGAACAAAAGGCCTGTGCCACCAAGCTTGGCTCAATTTTTTGACTTCCTGTATAGGCGAGGACTGATCATGGTGCCCAGGCTGGTTTCGAATCCAGGTGCTCAGGCCATTGTCTTTCCTCGGCCTCCCAGAGTGCCGGGATGACAGGTGTGTGCCCCTGCACCCAGTCTCCCACTGCAAGGTCCTTTCCTTTCCGATGACCTGGGACTCTGGAGAGGACAGCTGGAGTCAACTGTCAAACCCTCCCTGGGGGAAGCACCTAGCACATGGGTGTTTCTCCACTGGGGTGCCCACCCATCCTCCCAACTTTTTCCCCAGGGTGGACCCGCTCATTCCTCCAAGGGGCCACCTCAGGGAAAGGGAGGGCGTGACTCTCAAAACTTCAGGGGAGTGGAGCTTGCCGGGCAACTTATGCCTGACTCCTCGGCACTTGGGGAGGCCAAGACGGGCAGATGGTTGGAGCCAGGGTGCTCCAGACAAGCTGGACACCATAGCAAGCCCCCACCTCATCTCCAAGCAAAACTCAGAAAACTTTGGGCGAGGACTGGCCTCAGTGGGAGGATTGTCTCTGGCCCAGAGTTCAAACCAGGCAGGAGACCTGGATGTCGATCAAATGGAAAGCCTGTGATCTCAGTAGTTTGGGAGGCCCAGGCTGAGAGGATGACCTAAGTTGGGTGGTTTGAGAGCAACCAGGGCAACCTAGTGAGGAGAGAAAAGAAAGAAAGAAGGAAAGAAAGAAAGGAAGAAAGGAATGAAGGAAGGAAGAAAGGCAGAAAGAAAAGAAAGAAAGAAAGAAAGAAAGAAAGAAAGAAAGAAAGAAAGAAAGAAGAAGAAAGAAAGATTCATTCTCCTGCAAACTTTCTGCCATCATTCCTTCCACCCTGCCCTCCCCACATGTGAAAGTCCCACAAGCTCGGCACCTTTCAGCCCCAACCCCCCAATGGCTGCCCTCGCTTTGGTGTGAGAGTTCCCAAGGCTCGCTGGCCAGGTTTCGGCTGGCTCTCATCTCCGAGGTGTGAAATGTGCCCCAGGCAGGCTGACCCTCCAACTTGGCAAGCAGGACCTTCCGCCAAGAAAGGCCAGGGAGACATCCCTCAACCGGGGACATTTCTTTCCCCAATCTCATTTTTCCTGACTCTAAAGCCAGTCGCCCTGTGAACACAACACACACACTTGAGAATCTGTGTATGATTCTGATGTTTTTGGAGACAGGGTCTGGCTCTGTGACCCAGGCTGGGGCCCGGAGACACGACTGGCATTCACCCACTGCCTTGAAATCATGAGCTCCAGTGATCCTCCTGCTTCAGCCTCCAGAGTTGCTGAGATGACGGTCAGCTCAACTCCACACCACCTGTTTGGATGGGTACGGAAATGGGGTCTCCCTGTGTGGCCCTGGTTGGCCTTGGGTTTCTGGGCTCCAGCCATACTCTCACCTCAGCCTCCCAGAGCACTGGGATTCCAAAAGTGGGCTGCTGCACCAGGCCTTCAGGTTCATTTTCGATGAAGTATCAAGGCCGGGCTCTGGAACTCAGCCTCATCATCCCAGCACTTTGTGAGGTCAAGGCCAGGGGCTCGCCCAAGTCCACGGGCCAAGATCTGCCCAGGCACCTCGGCGAGATTTGTCTCTCCCCTCCATCCCAAATGAGCTGGGCATGTTGGCATGTGCCTGTTGTTCCAGCTCCTTGAAAAGCCAGGGAAAGGCTCTCTGGAGCTCCTCGAGCCGAGGCTGTAGCGGCCGGGAGAGAGCCAATGACCTCAAACCTGATGTAGAGTTTGAGACTCTGACTCAAAGAAAAAAGGAATAAAAAGAAGAGCATCTATTTGTGTGTGGAGTTGGGATCATCATGAACAGGGATTATTTGGAAGGAGGCCCCAGTCTTGGACCTAGAGTTCCTGAAAGATAGTAGTTCAGCAGACAATCAGACAGTGGCTTTGGGAGGCCAAGGTGAGGGACCACTGGAGTTTGGGATTTCGAGACCAACCTGGGCCACGTAACGAGACCCCATCGCTCCCCAGAATGCAAAAACTGAAGTCATGCATGGTGGTGCCTGCAGTCCCTGCTACACGGAATGTGGTGGCCTCCATCCCAGGGTGTTCCTTTGCATTGCCCCCACTGATAGAATGTGCGAGTTCAGGCCAAGCATCATGGATCACAGTCATCAGCCCTGAGCCCTGGGAGGCTGAGGCAGGAGGCTGCTTGGGCCCAGGTGTCAGTCACCAGCCCGGGAGACATGGTCAGACCTCATCTCAGTGAAAAGCCCACTAAATTGAGCCAGGTGTGGAGGTCCCTAGAGTCCCGGTTTCTCAGTGGCCGAGGTGGGAATACCATCCTTAGGTCCACAAGACAAGGCCCTGGGAGATACAATCATGCCGCCACACGCAGCCTGGCCGATGGTGACTGTGGTGTCAAGATGCCTCCCACGTACCTCATGACAGGAGTACACGACTCTCCTGGGTAGGTCCACATGGGCAAGTACGATGGAGTGATCAGGAAAGAGAAGTGGCCTTCTCCCTGTCCGAAGATAGCAGACCAGGTGACCAGAACCTGGGATGGTCACAGCATTGCTGGACCCCTTTGGTGGCTCTCTGCCCGATGGCTGCCCTAACTTGGGGCTGTCTGCTCCATGAGCTCACACGCGTCTTTGCCATGGGGCACAAGTGTGGAGGGTGGAGGCAGGCCTTCTGGGATGCATGACTGAAAGCACGGGACGAACATGCCTGGTGGCCACCTTAGAAACCTCCTGCGAATGACAGGCAGTAAAGTGACTTTTCTAATGCCATCCCTGAAGTTGAGTTCTCATGCTGGGTGGCAGGGGTGGTGGTGGTGGCAGTGAGGGTGATTATTATTATTTAGGGTGGGAATCCCTCTCTGTTGCTCAGGCCAGAGAACAGGGGCATGCTTACGGGCACCGTGGACACCACCTGCTGGGTTCAGGTGATCCTCCCACCTCGAACCCTCAAGTGGCTGGAACCACAGACCTGTGATACCATACCCGTGTAATCTTTGTATTTATTTTTGATGGTCGAGATGTGGTTTCACCCAGAGTCCTGGGCTGGTCTCGACCCCACAAGCTCAGGCCATTCACCCACCTTGGCCTCCTAAGGACCAGGATGCCAATCTGAGTCCCTGAGCCCAGCCTGTGGTTGTGGTGGTGGTCGTTAGTATTATTATTCTGAGTCAGTGTCCTGCTCTTTCGCCCAGGCCGGAGTGCAGGGGCCCGCTCTCGGCCAACATGACCACCACCAGCTGGGCTCCAGTGATCCTCCCACTGCAGCCTCATGAATGGCTGAAACAACAGGCATGCACCACAATGATTGGCTCATTTTTTTGGCTTCTTGCAGAGATGAGGTCTCGCCAAGGTGTTCGGGCTGGTCTCAAACCTGAGTGATAAGGCCATCCTCTCACCTTGGCCTCCCAAGTGCCAGGATGACATGTGTGAGCCCTCATGCCCGGCCTTCCCACCCCTCTCAAGGACTCACTGTTAGACTGAATTCCTTCAGATGACCTGGGACGCCAGAGAGGGCAGGCCCGATACCACCCTGGGTGAGGGCCTGATGCAGGGCCGTGTCTCCCATGGGGAGCCCACCACTCCACCTGCCTCAATCCCCAGACTGGACCTGCTCGCTAATCCAGGGGTCGCCTCTTGAAAGGGAGGGTGTAACTCTCAA